>NC_139707.1:34863403-35086710 GCF_964188405.1 Protomyctophum parallelum
CAAATACAGTATAGGCTAGTAATACAGACGCACGCACGCACACACGCACGCACAATCTTTACTGATGCCAGATGCCAGAACCTTTTAGACTTTAGAGGTGTAACATTCGTTGATAAGACTGATCCTTTTCCTCATAAATCCTGAGTGTTAGATTAACTCACCATTTTCACTACATATATCATGATACTCCAGTCCACACCCACACAAGCAATCCACAATCTATAAAAAACATTGAAAAACAATTGAATGATTGAAAAACAAAAATGTCCCTGAAGATTTATTTTGATCAGAGAACCGCAGGAGCAGAAACAAACACTTTATCAAGTATGATGTTCAAACAACAACAGCACATATGGTGCTTTGACACACACACGCATGCACGCACGCACGCACACACACACACACACACACACACACACACACACACACACACACACACACACACACACACACACACACACACACACACACACACACACACACACACACACACACACACACACACACACACACACAACAAATAAAGAGTGCTGAAAGATGAACCTGCAGGAAACAGGAGACAGGACAATCAGCGCTTATGCCATGTTGGAAGCAGGCTATGCTCTCAAGGCCCATATTTTATTATAGTGACAACAGCCAATCTACAAGTCTTCAGTCGCTTAGAACAGTGGTTTTCAACCAGTGGTCCGGGGACCACCATTGGTCCTTGAGTGGGGTTCCAGGTAAATGATTGGAGAGTTGGTAACCAAATGGACCCTTATAGATTTTTGAGTGGTGCAACCACTTCAAGGAACAGCAATGTCCGTCTTCACCTATGTGACTATGAGTACCATCTACACCTATGTGACTATGAGTACCATCTACACCTATGTGACTATGAGTACCAGTAGGGGCAAAAGTGGCACTGTTGTGCCAGAAACAGAGAGAGATAGTGTTGCACTGTTGCCTGCTAATTACAGAGAGAGGGAGAGAGAGAGAGAGAGAGAGAGAGAGAGAGAGAGAGAGAGAGAGGGAGAGAGAGAGAGAGAGAGAGAGAGAGAGAGAGAGAGAGAGGCAGCGGGAGAGGGGAGTTGCACCACTCAGTTCACACGGGTGTGATTTTTTTACTCTTGAGAGCGGGTCCATTTGGTTTCATTGTACGCTCTCAAGAGTTATATTATTGTTAAACATCTGCAGTTTCATTTATGAGAATTAAGTCCACACAATTAGAGAATATGAGAATGTAGAAGAATTGTTATTTTGATAACTTTTGCCAAAAGCATGGAATTGTATAGGCCTAGACAAAATCGTATTATCAAATGAGTCGACAACAAAATATTCTTTAGTTTTGGGTCTGAGTGAGAGGCTAAATCTCATCATACCGTGGCTCAAAAAGCCAAATAAATATGGAGCCTTGAAATGAAAAACATAATAGACTCATTAGCATAAGGGTTTTGTCACCTGGGTGCCCCCCCCCTCCCCCACCACACACCGGGGGAGGTCTTTCTATCAGCTCTGATCATCATCAATCAGCTCAGCTGCGTGGCCGACATGGACGCGGGGGATTTAAATTAGTCAACACAGGAATTGGAAGTATTTGTTTTACTCTCTTGGAGGCCTGACGGCGGGTTGTGAAGAGCGCATTTCACGAAAAATATGGCGTCTTTTTTAGGCATGTGTTTGTTTCTGAGCGTATTATTATTCTTTGTAAGCGTCCGTGGTGCACTCTCAAGTGTCGTGGAGGACTTGAAGACTCAAGAGCGCTTGTTTTTACATTCCCTGGGTCTCTCCGGGCGGCCGAAGGCTGCCACCAGACACACCCGGAGGGTGCCCTCCGTGCTGTGGGGCATGTTCGGACGGAACACCGAGAAGAAGGACCACAACGAGGCCAGAGCCGCCAGAGACAGCGACGCGTGCATGGTGTCTGAATATGGAGTCCGGGGGAATATCATCCGATATGTGCAAGATCAAGGTATAGCCTCAATTGTGTGTGTGGTTGATGGAATAATAATAACTTGTGGTTTGATTGAAGTATGTATTGACAGATTGGAGAATTACAGTACATTTCAAGCACAACTCAATACAAAACTGTTAACTGTGTGGACGTGTGTTTGTATGTGTGGAGAAGGGCAGGTGCTAGCCCCTTTCGGGACCCTACATAAAGCTTTTCTGAAACTTCAGTAGCATTTGGGTTCTGCTTGGAGGGCTAGGCAGGTGCCTAAATAATATATTGGAAGCTTTTTTTTTTAATCAAGAATTGATCAATGTCACCATGGTCCACATACTGTACCTTGTCCCCAGAGGGAAAAGGGCAGGGGGAAAGATATGCCTCCAGGATATGGAACATATGTAGGTAATTTCATCTTTTTGTGTGATAATATTGTCACCCACTCTAACCAAGAAGCCTTAATTATTATTATTTGATCCAAAGAGAATGGATAGATGGATGGTCCCATTGTGATGCATATTTGCGAGCTTGTCTTATCGGCTGTTTTAAAATGGCCGAAATGTAATAATAATAATAATAATTAGGGGGCCTAAACAATGTGGGCCTATATACACACACACACAGACACAGACACAGACACAGACACAGACACAGACAGACACAGACAGACACACACACACACACACACACACACACACACACACATGCAATTATACAAGCTCTGGTAGAGAAATACTTAGTTTGTATAGTCCTAACTGGTTTCCACTAAACCTCGACATGAGGTATTTGGGCCCTCCAGGGGTCCTTGAATGAATGTTGGACCCCCAGCTCCAGGGGTCCTCGCTTGGAGAAGTTCCAGGGGCTCCCCATGCAGCTAAATGATTGATGGTAGAACCAAGTTGACCCTTGCAGGTCTGTAACTGAGATAAACACTGAGGATGTTGCAGTGTAGATTGTGTTTGGTTATAGAGATAACATTTGTATCAAACAAGGTTTCATGGCTTAATTCATATCAAACTAGGATGAGGATCCCTGAAATTCACCTTGTGGCATCGTATTTTGGAGGATGTCATTAGCTGAAATATTTAAAAAATGGTAAAATCCAATTCCAAATGTTCAAAATTTGAAAAAAATAGCATTGTATTGTTTTGTAAATGTAATGTGAGTTTCTATCAAGGCTATCTTAGCTAGCTGAAGTGGTTAATTCCAGTGATACCAAGTTAACCCATTTAGACCTGAGGACGATTCTACAAATGTCTTCAAAATTATGAGTTTTCTGAAAAACTATTCCGTCAGTTGTTCTCAAACATTTTCATGTCAAGGACACCCAAAAATATATGTAATTGGCCGCTGACCCCCATCTGAAGATATGTTGTTCCAGGGACCCTTCCCTCCAGAAGCAAATATTTGAGTAAAAAACGTTCGCTCTGAAAGAATATATATATTCAAAGATTTATGCCACATTTTCACGATTTTTGAAAAATGGCAGCAAGCTCATAGCGCGGCACTCAGTGCTGCGCTACGAGCTTGTAGAATCTGTACTATTTTTCAATAGCTAAAGTATAATATAAAATATAACCAAAAGGGGTTCCCGTACAGAAAATGGGTTAGACTGCCCATAAGGGTTTTGTCTCAACAACACTGCAAGCTGTGGGCTATTATTTATAAATGTTCTCCTCATCAAAGTGACTCATGTATTCCTCATAACGTACATAGGTAGGCTGGTGTCTGGCTGGGGAAGCAGCTGCCAGGGCTGCGTGGAGAAACACCTCTTCTTCAACGTGTCCGTCCTCCAGGCTGTGGAGCAGCTCTCCATGGCTCAGCTGGAGATCAAGTTCCAGTGGGACTCTCCTCACCACCCCTTCCTGGAGCCCCCGCGCGCCCTCGGCGTGTCCCTCTACCAGGTCCTCCGGGCCACGCTGCGGGGAGCAAGTCACGAGGTGAACCGGAGGCTCCTTCTGTCGCAGTCCGTGCAGCTCCAGCCGGAGTCCACGTCGCTCACGTTGGACCTCACCTCCCTGGCGGAGAGCTGGCGGAAGCCGGGCCGCAACTACGGTCTGGTGTTGGAGCTGAGGCCTCCGCACGACGCCGGCGCCGCAAACCCAGAGGAGCTCCTTCCGTTTCACTCAGGTTAGGGACGGGAATTATCGATTTAATGCATTAATAGTTAATTGATACGTTTTGTTTTTTAATAGATTGATTAACCGGTTAGTTGACGTTGGCGTTTGTGGTGTTCTTAATTTCTGAATCTTAATTTCCCTCAATGTCTAACATAAAAATCTACACTTTGCTGACATACAGAAAGAATACAAAAGGCATATTATATATTCCTTAATCAAAGAGTTATTTGACCATTTGCGATTCTTTGTATGAGAAATTTAATCAAATAAAGTGCACTCTCTTGTCTGTCACATCACATGCAAAAGCATCGATTTATTCGATTAGTTATTAACTGTTATGTTTAACTGACTAATTTCTTAACGGCGATTAATCCATTTTGGGTGGGAACCCCTTTTGGTGTTTTAAGCATTATATTATACTTTAGCTATTGAAAAATAGCAGATCTACAAGCTCATAGTACGGTACAGTGCCGCGCTATGAACTTGTAGGTCTGCTATTTTTGAAAAATCGTGAAAATGTGCCTCAAATCTTTGAATACGGTGTATGTGTATGTGTATATATATATATATATATATACTTTCAGAGTTTCAGTTTTTTAACTAATCTTTGCTTCTGGGGGGTTCTTGGAACAACATATTTTCAGATGGGGGTTTGCGGCATATTACATAATTTTTGGGGTCCTTGACATGAAATATTGAGAACCACTGATATAGAAACAATTGTTTTAGAAAATAATACATTTTAAAAAGACATTTTTTAAATTTCGACGTCGGGCCTATAACGATTAACTATTAACATCCCTGACCCAGGTAACTCCCTTCCGCCCGAGCACACGTCGTCGTTCGCCCTGCCGGAGATCCACGTCTCGCTCGTGGCCGTGTCCCTCAACCCCCAGCAGTGTCGCTCGCGGCAGCGGCGGAGCGCCGCCCTCCTCCACCTCCCCGTGACGCCCAGCAACGTGTGCAAGCCGCGGCGCCTCTACATCGATTTCAAGGACGTGGGCTGGCAGGACTGGATCATCGCGCCGCAGGGCTACATGGCCAACTACTGCCACGGGGAGTGCCCGTTCCCGCTGAGCGAGAGCCTCAACGGCACCAACCACGCCATCCTGCAGACACTGGTGCACTCGCTGGACCCGCACGGCACGCCGCAGCCCTGCTGCGTGCCCGTCCGCCTCTCACCCATCTCCATGCTCTACTACGACAACAACGACAACGTGGTGCTGAGACACTACCAGGACATGGTGGTGGACGAGTGTGGTTGTCGATAAATGCCACATGTGTTTACTGTTCTATTAATTAAGTAGCATGGGCTCCGTAGCCTGGGCTCCGTAGCCTCCAGCCAGCGTTCCGCAGAGCTGAAAATGTCATGAAAGTCGTGTCATTTTCTGATCCGTGGAACGCAGCGAACCCTGGCTAATGGGTTCAGTGGTCCCCAACATTCTGTTGGGTCTTATTATTAAAAAATGTTATTCTTTAATGTGTACAAATGGATCTAGAAGTGCCTAATTGGTTACGTTTTGTTCAGTCTGAATTACAAATTATAAATACATAATTTTAACAGTTTGATTAGTTTAAAGAGTAAAGTAATTTTAAGAAGAAATTAGTTTGGAACGAACTTTGGAAATGTGTGTAATGTGAATTCTAATAATAAAAAATAAAATTCTATAGATTTTAGTGACTGTTACTCAGAGCAAGTTACCATAGAAGGCACTCAGTGGAGCATGAAGCATGGCATCTGGAGCTGGTCCCTGGGCACCAGAGTGACTTCTCACTACTAATGATGATGGATTTATTTATATAGCACATTTCTAGACAAAGTCACAAATAGTGCTTTACATCAAAAGGACAAAAGATCAATCCATGCAATAGCAGGCATAAAATTACAAAACATACATAATACAAAAGTGACAAGGCTTTAACATAATAAAGGTGGGTTTTCAGGAAAGATTTAAATGTGGATACTGATTTTTGCAAATCTTAGTTCAGTAGGTAGGGTATTCCAGAGTGTGGGGGCCCCGGGTTGCAAAGGCCCTGCCGCCCTTAGTGACAAGCTGAGCGTAGGGTTTCAGCATGTCTGAGACATAGCTAGGAGTCTGGCTATTCAGGGCTTAAAGTCATGAGTAAAACATTTAAATAAATTCTGAAACTAACGCGTAACCAATGGAGAGTAGCTAAGATGGGGGGTGATGTGATGTGTCTCTTGGATTTGGTTAACAGTCTGGCAGCTGAGTTTTGTACTTGTAGTACAAAACTAATGGATGGGATGGGATGGGTTAAATCAATAGTAGCAGTTAGTAGCCATGTTGCCCATAGGGCTGGTGCCATGGCTTGTCCACCTGGACATGATGCTAGTATGTCCCAGCCCCAGAGAGACTTGACCCCAATCCGGCCCTTGATGCCGAGTGCCAAGCATGGAAGCATTATTGGGTCCCATTTTTGAGGGGCACCTATATTCAGCTATAGTGTGTAGATTTTTGTCCTAACACAAACATGAAATGCCACTGGCAATGAATGGACAATTTACGTCACATGTGTCTGAGCAAATCGACATGATGTACGATAAGAGCGGGTGTGATTTTTTTTTTTAATAGTCTTTGATCTGGACGGGGGATTGAATTCAGACCTCCCAATCTCAGGCCGGACACTCTGCAAGGCCACTGAGCTGATTGGGTTAAATGCATATATACATAATTGGCTAAAGTGCCTTTTAATCATTTTTTTAAAGTTGTGGTCATCTCAAAATCGACATAATGGAATGCATAAGTAACTGTACAATACATTATATAACAGTGACACCAGTACACCACTATTCCTCAGATAATTCTATACAGAACACATTTTACATTTCAAAGGGAATATTGTTTTGTTTTACTTTTGGTCACAAGGGGGCACAAATTTACCATAGCTGTGGTATATGAATGAATAAGTTACTGTTCACCTGTGTTTCCCATTGATTAGTAGGTTTTGTCCATTTGACATCTTTAACATTCAACCAAATATGAAAGAAAAGTGCACTGTCTCTCTGTACCATCCTTGAAATGGCACCCTTTTGAAACAATGATAGATTGTGAGTATTTCTAGTCAAATCTTGGGGGGGTGATAATGACACCAGACTTATTCTGAATGTATTTATCATAATCTTTGACCTATATCCAACATTTCATCTGCTTCTCCTTTGTTTGTCTTTTGTTCAACATCTGTTGAGTTCTTGTCATGATGGCCGGCTGATTTGTTCTCTCTCTCTCTTCCTTCGGACCTTTGTCTCCCACTCTCACCTCCGTCCCCCGCAGCAGGTCGACGCTCATCTGTTTTCATTTCACCTTCCATTCTATCGTCTCCTCCAGTTGGTCCTCCACCACCAGAGTCTTCTCCTGTTCCATCCTCTGCTCCTTCCGCCTGCACCCCCTCGATACACTGAGCTTCTTCCCGGCTCTCCTCTTTCGCGTCCTCACCTCGTCCTCGCATTTTAACCTCCTCTCCATCTCCCTCCTCTCCATCTCCCTCCTCTCGCTCCCCTTCCACCCCTGCTTCATCTCTCTCCCTCTCTCTTTCTCCCTCTCCTCCTCCGTCCGTGTTATCTGGTGGAACTTCATGACACTCCACTTGCAGCTCCAGCAGCGCCACCCTGGCCAGCATCTTGGTGTTGCTGGACTCCAGCTCCACCATGAGTCGGGCCAGTTTGGTCTGCAGAGCGTCCAGGGCGTCCTCCAGCCTGCTCAGCTTGGTCTCCGTGTTCTCCGGCGGCCCCCCGCCGTCCGCCGCCGCCCCTCCCCCCGCCACGGACTCGTCCAGCATGCCCATCTTGGTGAGGATCTGTCTGCCCTTCTCCTCCAGGTGGCGTTTAGCGGCGGGGAACTCGGACAGGACGTCCGTGAGGTCCTCCTTGGACAAGCTGAAGAGGTCCGAGTGGCCGATGCTGCGGATGTTGGCTGTGCGGCGGTTGCCCGATTTGTTGCCTTAAAAAAGAAAAGAAAAAAGTTTTCCCATTTAGACCTGAATCCGAAGATTAGAAAAGAATGTCTTCTAAATCCTGACAGTTTTCTGAAATAATCAAATAACCTATGTTTCTATGTCAGTGGTGCTCAACCCTTTTCATGTCTAGGACCCCCAGAAATGATATGTAATTGACCGCCGACCCCCATCTGAAGATATGTTGTTCCAGAGACCCCTCAGAAGCAAAGATTTGAGTTAAATACTTTTTTTTATTACTACAAGCTCGTAGCATGGCACTCGGTGCCGTGCTATGAGCTTGCAGATCTGCTATTTTTCAATATCTAAAGCATCTACCCCTTTTGGTGTTTTAAGTTCCTGCCCAAAATGGGATAATTTGTATTTATTTTGTAATGTATATAGTAGGTATGTTCTGGTTAGTTTAATCTATTCCTAGTGTCCCTTTTGGGCATGTCATAGTAAGTGAACATTGTGCAAAAAATAGCAGATCTGCAGTATTGTGTCGCAACGTGACCTTGTTGTAATCAGCAATTTTTGCTGATTAAAGGGATTTTATGTGTACGCAGGAAACAAGGAGGGGACCAAATATAGACTCCTGGGGGACACCAGTCAAGGATCGAAGTACAGTATGGTTTAAGTAAATGTATTCAAACAAAACGGCACTGGTTACTTAAAAAAGACATGGCCAAACTTGCTAGTGATATTACAGTACTTTACCTTTGATGTTGATGATACTAATCTCCCCAAAGAAATTGCCGTCGCTCAAGACGGCAAACTGTGTGACCCCATCGTCTGCCACTACTGCAAGTTTTCCCTCTTTGATGATGTACATTTCATGGCCCACGTCACCTTTCTTGCAGACATACTCTCCTGGACTGTAAACCTGCAAGACCATGCCCGAGGCAGACAGCAGTGTGAGATTTTTTTTATGCAGAATTAACTAGTAAAGATTCTTTACTGGTCGGATTAACGTGTTCCTTCCACACGCTATACGTCCGGCCGGGGAAACTCTCCCCTGTGCAAGCATTTTGCACTCCTCATGCATAGAAGGAAGCATGCGGTTAGTCCGCCCAGTGTATCGCCCAGGATTACATTCGATAATCGACACTGGGTGAAAAAATGGGTTACAAAATCGTGGGATAAAATATTTAAAAAAAAAGTAAAGATTCTTAATATAAACTGAAATAATTCTTAACTGGTTGTTAAAAATAATAATACAATTACCAGAAATATTACATGTCCTGGGTGGGCTCTCCAACTTAACTTAACGTGAAGTGAATTAAGACAATCTTATTTATAAAGCATAAAACACATGTACACATACTGCACCCCACCTCCACAACAGAGCCACACACTCCAAAGGATAGAGAGAGTCAAACAAACAAAGAAAAATCAGACCTGTCTGAAGTGAGTGGTACTGTACTGTACTGTACTGTACTGTACTGTACTGTACTGTACTGTACTGTACTGTACTGTACTGTACTGTACCCTCCCTGGCCTGTGTGTGTCTGTGTGTTAGGCTGTGCAACAGTGACACTTGGTGGTGAACAAATGCTCTATTTTCGTGCTCGGACAGACAGACAGACCCAGGGACACACATAGCTGTCTATAGGAGTGGTTGCACCACTCAAAGAAAACCCCTGATGACCCCGTGACCTGTGTAGCTTATTTTCAACCCTGACCTGAGGCGTGAGCTTAAGCACGAGCTCCTCCAGCAGACTCTTCTCGCAGTTCTGGAAGATGGTGACCTTGGAGAGCGTGGGGAGGTGGACACTGACCGCGATCTCCGTCTGCAGCTGCATGGGCAGCTGCTGCAGGATCTCGTTCTCCCGCGTGATCTTCTTGTTGATGTGCAGGTGCTGGTACCAGTCGTTGACGCGCTTGCGGAGCTCCTTGCTGATGTGACGGCTGCGCAGGTAGGCCTTCACCTGACATGGTGGGAGGGAAGGGAAGAATGAGTTAGTTAACGTATAGTTTGCAGTACATGTTTGAACACCGGAGGGACAAGTGAAATAGCAGGTTGAGGAAGACAAAACACAAAGCTTACACTTTATTTGCTCCCCGTCTACTTTTTACTTTTAATGGGACAGGGTGGTAACTGTGGTCACTGGTGCATCTATTTCTTACACTTAAAGGAGCATTCAGTGATTTGGGTGATTTGGAAAACCCCCTGGTCCACCCCGGTAACAAGATCTGCACATGCACGCACTACAGTGGGGGGGACACGCGACAGGCCAACAGCACGCATACCAAGGCCCGACCCCCGCTCGATCATGATTGGCGGAAGGCCCCTCTCTATCCTCATTGGATGAAGGCTGGGCCACCTAGCCAAAAACGAAACCTACGGTTTTTTGACCCCCAGGGGTTAACTGGTAGTCAGCACACTCTATAGTAGGGAGGATTATCACAACAAAACAAAAACAAATAAGTGATATTTGAATTAAGTGAAATCACTGAAGATACCTTTAACTTGTACTTCTACTCGGACAATGTCTGTCTCTACTCTAATTCAGTCAGGTCTCCTTAGTGCTCACCAGCTCATGGTTGGGGAAGAAGACATTGTCGCGGTCCCTCAGGCTAGTGATGACGTTCCCGACGTTCCCCACGATGGACGCGAACACCAGCACGGCGATGAGCAGGTCGGCGATCATGAACATGAACTCCTCCTCCCTGTCGGGGAGCGGCGTGTCGCCCACCGTGGTGAAGATCTGCGCGGAGAACCAGAAGCAGTAGAAGTACTGGCGGCGCATGGAGGCGAACACGGGGTCGCTGACGTTGGGGTAGACCCAGTGGTCGGCGCCGAAGCCGATGTAGCGGGACAGGGCGAAGTAGAGGCAGGCGTTCCAGTGGATGAGCACGAAGATGTAGAGCATGAGCTTGGAGATGCGGAAGGTGTTGGGGTAGGAGGTGCGCGTCTCCATGCGGTCCAGGGCCTCGCCGAGGCGCGCCGTGCGCAGGAAGCGGTTCACCCGCACCAGGGGAGCGTGGACGCCGAAGTGGAAGTACAGGAGGTCCGTGGGTAGGATAGAGAGCAGGTCCCACAGGAAACCAGAGGAGCGCAGATAGTGCTTCTTCAGACAGGCCGTGTCTTTGACCAGAATGCCCTGCTCCAGGTAGCCTGTAGAGGGCAGCAGAGAAACATGTCCATAATAATAAATAGAGCAATCTGGGAACCAGTGGTGGAAAAAAAGTACTCAATTGGATTACTTAAGTAAAAGTACCAATACTGCAATTTAGAATTAAGTACGGAATTGAAAATGTACTTGAGTAAAAGTACAAAAGTATCTGCATCAAAATGTACTTAAAGTACTAAAAGTACTAAAAGTAAAAGTATTCATATTGCAGAATGTCCCATTTCACAAGAAAAAAAATCAATTGAAAATAGCCGATCTACATGCTCTCAATGCGTTGCGTTGCGACGCATTGTGAGCTTGTAGATCGGCTATTTTCAAATGGCCGAAATGTATAGGGTGGTGTATGTTTTTTTAAATCACCAAAGTAACTACTAACTAAAGTTTTCAAATGATTGCAGTAGAGTAAAAGTACAAATTTTGGCTCCGAGAGGTAGTGGAGTAGAAGTAAAAGTACTGGAAATTGGAAATACGCAAAGTAAAGTACAAATACCTCAAGATTGTACTAAGTACAGTGCTTAGTTATACTTTCCACCACTGCTGGGAAGTGGGAACCCATCGTTTACATTTTTTTCGTTTCAGCTGCTGAGCTGAATTTGTCTTGAGAGACTATAATAGAGTACAATTTAAGTAAAATGTATGTAAGTCAAAGTCCACAATATAGCTATACTCTTCCTACGCAAAGCATTTATAGTTTGGCTGGCATACTGTTGAAAAGGCAGCATCTATCTCGAGGCAGTGTTGTGTTTTGCAGCAAATTTCTATTTTCGTTTAGTCATAGTCTTTGGAATGAAAATTTAGTTTTAATCACATTTTAGTCACCTGGAATGTTTTAGTGTTATAGTCTAGTTTTAGTCGACTAAATGTCATAAGATTTTAGTCGACTGTGAACTAAAATTGATTTCGGCGGGCCTTGATGCCGACTTAATGGCAAATTTTACACTTGTTGAAAATAGCCAATCTGTTATTTTCAGCATGCAACCAAGTGTAAAATGACTTATACTGGATCTCTTGTCCACTAGTCCCTTCCTAACATTTTAGACTCATTTTATCTGTTGACGAAATTGTCAATACATTTAGTCTTAGTTTTAGTCATCATAGCATAGTTTTCATTTAGTTTCCATTTAGTTTTCGTCAGTGAATAAAGGTAGTCGACGAACATTTTTTTCGTCTTAGTTTTAGTCGACAAAAACAGCACTGTCTCGAGTTGAGAACAACCTTCTGATTCTGAATCATAACATAATTTATCGGTTTACTAAATACACAGCACATTTGCACTGTATACTATATACGGTAATTATATTATGATGGTAAAAGTCAACCGATAGTTTGGACATTTACCTGTGCGAAATTTGATGATCATGTCAGCCACATACATGAGGTCAGACACGTAGTCCAATGTAAGCCACACAGCCAGGTATGTCTCCTCAATTGTTTGGAAACATGTCCTGTGAGAGACAGTGTTAATGAAGTCTACTGTACATGAAAACATTTGACTTGTTCTTACATGGTCTGAATCAGGGGTGGGCAACTGGCGGCCCGGCCGGGGGCCACATGCGCATTGCGGCCCCCACCTTCACTTAATGCATGTCAAAATCTGAATACTGATATAGTATTGATTTCAGCTGTTTAAATTCCAAACCCGCTTTAATTACTTCATGACTATATTAAATGACTAGTACTTAATGACTAGTATTAAGTTAACAAAATGTTATTGTCTTTTTGTGTCCAATGTAGTTGTTAACAGTTCACAAAGCTAACATAACTATAACTAAATGCATTTGAAATTCAATAAAAAGGTTACTTTTCCGGATTCCAATAAAAAAATAGCCAAAGAAAATCCGGTTTTTCAATTTAAAAAAAGCTGATCTACAAGCTCAAAACGTGTCAAAACTGTGGCCCCTCTGGAGTGAGTGTGGAAATGTATTGGCCCTCGCCTTCGTCAAAGTTGCCCACCCCTGGTCTGGATGAAAAGTCAAGCTACTGTATATTTCATTTATATACATAGACGAGAGAGCATAAATGTTATGTTCATGCAGAAACGTATAGGTACAGTACCTGCAGATGATAATCACCCAGTTGTAGAAGATGGGAATGATCATGACCTGTAGCCATATGTAGTAGAACTGTTCGGACGGGTCAACCATCCATTCTTTCCAGCTATAGGGAAATGACAGGATGGGGAGGGAGAGCCAATTAGTGGCCATGTAATCAAGGAAGGTTAACCCATTTTGACATGAGATCAGATTCTAAAAATGTCTTCTACATCCTGACAGTTTTCTGAAAAAGCTCTAAACTTGATTTCAAACTCATAAAGTCATTGTTGTGATTAAGGCTATACCTCATTTATATGCATGTTTTTTATGAAGCTATTACCCAGGTTTTATTTTATTTGTTTACGTTCGGCTCAACAATGAAAATCAAAGCTATTAACACAAGCACTATGACATATTTTAAGGACGCAGAGTATCTTTGAATCTTACAGTAGTAACAACATATCTAGTCGAGACCAGTGTTGATTTCGTCGACTAAAACTAAGACGAAAAATGTTCCTCGACTACCTTTTTTCACTGACGAAAACTAAATGGAAACTGGAAAGTGAAAGCTAAGCTATACATTTTGTCAACAAATACAAAAGGAAGGGAATAGTGGACAATAGATCCAGTAGTCATTTTACACTTGGTTGCATGCTGAAAATAGCAGATCATAGTAAAATTACGACGGCTTCAAGGCCCGAAAAAATACATTTTAGTCGTCTAAATCAACTGTAGATTCAACTGTATATTTACTAAAATCTAATGATATTTAGTCGACTAAAACTAGACTAACACTACAACATTCCAGGTGACCAAAATGTTATACTAAGACTAAATGAAAACTATTCTATTAGAATAATTTTACTAGTACTTTGCTGGGTGTTTTATTGTATTTGTATAATTATTTATTTTCCTGTATGTATAGTTGTCCTGAATGTATACGCATTGACCTGAGAAAGAAAAATCCCTCGTGGATAATAAAGTCATCTAATCATAATCTAATCTAATCTAATCTAATCTAATCTAAAACTAAAATCAAATTTTGCTGCCAAAAACAACACTGGTCGAGACTAAATCACTAGTCACTTACTTCGCTTTGACCTCCGCCTGAGGATTGCTATCCTTCTTCTCTTCCTGCTGATCTCCCTCCTCGCTGACTTTCTGCATCTGACGCCATCTGAACAGCCTTTGCCATCGGTTATTATTCCTGACATTATTATTAACCTCCATTCTCTACGGTTATAGGGCTAAGGATTAGAGCCGTGGAGGTTGACCCTTGCCCTTGTCCAGGTGTTTCTCTTCCCCGGGACGGGAGCACGCAGTCAGTGCCTACTTGGGTGTGTAGCTGCACTTCGCTGCCTGCATAACCTTGTTGGCCTGCATCATGCATAGGCAGCATTGCTTGGTTCACATAACAACAAAGCAGGTACGTCTCATCACCTGGCGATGCTGGTCTCCATGGAAGGGAGCCACACAACAAATGCACTGTATCTGCCGGGGATATTTCCTTCCCCTTCAAAGTCCCCAGAGGTCCTCTTAACGTGAATCCTGGAGCTCATCATCAGTGACTATACCAGAAGTGTAAACAACAAACCAACTGTCTGTTTCTTGGAAGAATGATATGGAGCAATTTGGTATATCCCTAAAGGTTCTTAAGTCTTGGGATCTAAATATGAAACCGTCCCCCACGGGAGTAAAGTAAAAACAAATATAGGCCTATATAATGATAAAAGATTTAGACCTTTCAGTAATGAAAGGTATGACTGAATATCCACTGTATTTAAGAATATTCTATGCCCCAGGGGCCTATACTTCTTTTTTTTCTTCTTCAACAACAAATCTTTATGCTGAAAGCCAATCCAAGTTGTGATCAGGCCAATAGGATCAGGCCAATGTGAAAAGAGTGGGATATATTCCTCAGCCTAGTAGGAAAGTCTGTGAAATATTTCATGTAAATTATTGTATGCTGCGTTCATGATTTGAGGCTTTTTGTTCAAAAACGGGCCAATCCTGCAAACTTTGAAAGCCAATGTTAGCCAATTAGGATGGAATGTGAAATATCGGACAGGTCTGTCTTGAACACATGACTATAGAGATAGTGTGTAACGATTTGCGGGATTTTGGACAGAATCTGGAGTTCTAAAAAAAAAGTTTTTTAAAAGCCGGCCTCCTGATGGTGCTATAACAGGCCGTTCTGGAAAATTTGGGGCAGAGGTTCATCGTTGGCATCTAGGGAGTGTGTGTGCAAAATATGGCATCGACCGGGTTAACGGTGCCGGAGATTATCTGGTAACAGACAATGACAATGACAATGACTGACACAATAGTAGTCTAGTATTACCATCACATGGTTTTATTAATTACTGTAAACTACTGTCGTCTGGCATGCAACACTAATACAATAAACAAGCTGTAGGCCTATGTTGTAAAATCCTCAGTGTTAAAAGTATATAAATGTGGAATCAAATGGACTCATACTGAATCTGAGAGAGAACAAATGAGAGTTGTAGACTCTCGTGTAAAAATGTAGACCTATACCCTTGTACACTCTTCAAATCAAAGTTTTGCAATCTGGAATTTACCGGTATTTTAACATTTATAAATATGTTACACACAGTAGTAGCCTATAAAGCTGTGGTTCCCAAACCTTTTCATGTCAAGGACCCCCAAATTGACACAAATTAGTCCGTGGACCCCCCATTTGAAAAGATATGCCAGGAACCCAGAATAATTTTACGGCTCTAGTCTAGCAGTGATTCTCAACCCATTTAATTTCCAGGACCACCAGTTTGACATGCATTAGTCTACGAACCCCCATTTAATGTAATTTCTATCTCTGGGACCTCCAATTTATATTGTAAAATCAATGTTAATTTAACTCTGAGAGTGTAGTGGGTCCATTTGGTTCCATTTGTGCACTCTCAGAGTTACAGACCCATGAAGGGTCCAATTGGTTCCAAACTATCATTTAGCTGGGGGACCCCCTGGAACTCCCTCAAGGACCCCTTGGGGGTCCCCAGACCCCACTTTGGGAACCACTGCTATAAAGCACAATAGCACATAATATGCAGTGGGGGTTGCCTTGTTGGTTGGAACTCGAATGCGGTCTCCCATCTTTTCCATAATGTAGGCATAATTAGGCTTTATCAGCCATGGGTTCTTTGAATGAAAGGGGCTGGTAAAAATGGTAATTTGGACCATTTGGGACGGTTCTGGCACGGTTCTATAGTTACTTTGGCCAAATATTAACCTACTACAAGCTCGTTTATCAGTAGCATCACATGTGCTGCAGTGCAGAATGTGAAAGAAAACTTTCATATCAGCAATTACTCACCCAGTGCTGAAATGGAGGATGTATAAGAACACACTTTTGTTGGTTACAGAGCAGGGTAAATATGAAGTTTTGTTGGTTACAGAGCAGGGTAAATATGAAGTTTTGTTAGTTACAGAGCAGGGTAAACATGAAGTTGTGTTGGTTACAGAGCAGGGTAAATATGAAGTTTGGGTGGTTACAGAGCAGGGTAAATATGAAGTTTGGGTGGTTACAGAGCAGGGTAAATATGAAGTTTTGTTGGTTACAGAGCAGGGTAAATATGAAGTTTTGTTGGTTACAGAGCAGGGTAAATATGAAGTTTTGTTGGTTACAGAGCAGGGTAAATATGAAGTTTTGTTGGTTACAGAGCAGGGTAAATATGAAATTCGGTCTCCCATCTTTTCCATAATGTAGAGTAGAGCTAGACCTGCTGGTGTTGTCTGACTTTTGACTCAAATTCAAGGAAAAGAGGGCGCTGTTTTTCCTTTATTTCTTTGACGATGGGTTCTCAGATTGGACTGCAGTCTGTCTGTCAGTAGCGCCTAGTAGCAGTTCTGCCTGAAGCTCATTGGGCAATATCTCCTCTGCCCAAGCTGGGATTGGATTTGGATTCCCTCGTGCTTCAGTGGTATAGATTTGTTGTATCTGGTGCGGGCGGGGAAACCTGAGTTCAAATAACCCTGAGGCTTTTTTCTTTTACTGTGTGTGCCAGTTGAGTGTAGGTGTGGTGGAGTACCGTGTCTCTATGAATTATGCGCTGCAGATCGGCTACGATGTTTTCAAAGAACGTTGAATATGTCAATGTGACAATTGAAATGGGCTGTTTATTGAAATGAAACATTTTTACAGAGAAGATTGTGTGCACATGATCTCAATGCCTACATTTAGGCCAGATGCTGGATGTCAGCCAGGCATCAAGCCAGTAAACATCAAAGAAGAGAGAAAAACATCCACAGGCCTATCTAGAGAAAATAATTTATCATGGAGCTCTAGAAACTATAGTGTGCAGATGTTTTTTTAGTGCAATGGGTCTGGTCCACAAGATTCGATACACCACCAAGATGTACCATGTACCCATGTACCTGTCCAAATACTTCCTTAATGTAAACAAAGTCCACACCCACAACACCAGAGGGAGTGCAACAAACCATGTACAACCCAGATTCGGCACAAACACAAACAAGGGACTACATTATTTTCGCTCCTATGCCACCAAAATCTGGAACGCCCTACCAACAGTCATTAAGACATGTGAATCCCTTGAATCCTTCAAAACCGCTCTCAAAGGCCACCTACGGACGGCTGCAATAAGAAACTGGCCCCCGTAAAATCTGAATCCCCCTCCCCCCGCCGCCCCCCCAACCTTTTCCCCTCACTGTATATTTTTCTTTTCCCTTTTTGCTTCCTTTATGATGAATTCCTGTTCTGTTCTTTAACTATATAGAAGTGTCTATTTGTACGTCTCTAAATGTTTTGATGAATTGAACATGGTGGAACCTGTTGTAAACAAGTGTAATGCTTAATTGGGTCGTTCACTCACAGTTAACAGTCTTTGTATTGAGTTTGTGCTTGAAATGTACTGTAATTCTGCAAACTGTTAATACATATTTCAATCAATCAATCAATCAGTGGTGGCAACCACTCCGACCTATAGACAGATTATGTGTCTGGCTGGGTCCCCCATGGGTCCCTGTGTCCGAGCACGGACATAGCGTTTGTTCACCACCAAGTGTCACTGTTGCACAGCCTAACAGACACAGACACAGACACAGACACAGACACAGACACACACACACACACACACACACACACACACACACACACACACACACACACACACACACACACACACACACACACACACACACACACAGTCACACACACACACACACACGTACACACACACACACAGGCCAGGGAGGAGGGCTTGCCTAGTACACACAGTACAGTAGGCTACAGAGGGCTTGCACAACACAGCACAGCACAGCACAGCACCACTCAATTCAGACGGGTCTGATCTTTGTGTCGTGTACGGCACAAACGAATGTCAGATGCAGGGTGTCAGTCCGTGGCCAAATTAAACGGGCCACTTATTAAAAGTTTGAAGAACCAACCAGTACTGAATAATGACCAACATACTGTCTTGTCTGTAATACATCAATAGTGGGAGTGGGACGTCACGTGGGATCGGAATAGCGGTGGCTGGCGGCCCATGACGGGCGGCGAGCGTGCCCTTGCTATGCGTGCGTGTGTGTGTGCGTGCGTGTGTGTGTGTGTGTGTGTGTGTGTGTGACAGTGGAATCCAAGTAAGATGGCTGCGGGAAACGAAGATCGAGTCGAGTGGTTGTGAAATCCAACACATACACACACAGTCAACCGCAGGTTGTTTATCTGATCCGCACACATTGGTGGCTGGTGTGGGACGCGCTCGTTTCCTTTTCATCTCTGAAGGCATTTTTTGTACGTTTTTTTAAAAATGGGGAAGTAAAGTTGTCTCCCTGGCAACTGATGATCATCACCACCATCCTCCTACATGGGTCTGCTACGTTAGCTGCCTTCTACCACCAGAGCTCCCCCAAGCAGGCTAAAGCTAGCACCAGCTGTGTGTGTGTGTGTGTGTGTGTGTGTGAGGGGAAAACAGTGGAATATTCTGCACGTACACAAGGTGAGCAACTCTAAAGAAGACGCCGAAATAAGAGCAAAATATTGTGTGTTAAAGATCAACAATGTCGTGGTTATGTCAGATGTATGTGTGTGTCACTGCGTGTGTGTGTGTGTGTGTGTGTGTGTTTTAATGCCTGCCTGTGCCCAGTTAGCTTAGCAACGAAGCTCAGTCGCAATAAGATGCAACGGTTCTTGTTGAGAGGCACTGATTGTTGTTTTTCTTGAGTTACACACCCCATGGCTTGCATCAACACAGTACACATCATGCATGATGGATGAAGTCAATACTTGTCATGATTTGCAAGCCCAGACAGCAAAGAAAACAAGGTCACTGCATTGCAGAACCATGTTGAAAATAACAAGGCATTCATTATTTTTGCTGTAGTGTAGAGAGAAGCTAACGTTACGTTGGCTAAAAAATAGCCTTGGTGTGTGTGTGTGTGTGTGTGTGTGTGTGTGAGAGAGAGAGAGAGGGAGAGAACGGGTCTTATTGGCTTTTAATGCTGCTGAGGGACTCCTGTGTGCTCTACTGACTATAGCTGTATATGACTCCCTCCAGTCCATATGTGTATTATTGGGCAATATGGCTTATAACCTCGATATTTCTCTATTATTATAATCATATATTGTAGTATTTTCTTTTAATATTGTGACTCGCATGATACACACGTTATAGGTGTGAAATTAACACTGTTGCTGAGTTGGAGTTCTCAAATACGGCAGTCCTCCTAGTTTAGCTTTCCTGTTTATTTATCATGCATTTTCAGGGTTTCTATGACTATACAGATATATTGTACCATATCATATCTGGGTTAGCGTGATGTACATATTGTCCATATCGCCCAGGACCGGCCTTTTACAGGGAAATGTGTCTGATGTCTGTACAAAGCGTCTCTCCCCACTGGACTGTGAATTCAGTTCACTGTCCAGTATAGTTGGTGATTGTTCTTCAAGCTTGATTAGATCGGATTAGATCAACACCAAACTGAGGGAAATCAATCAAGCGCATTCGAGAATAAAGGGGGTTGTAAATGTAACAATCTCTGGACATACTCCAGGCAAGTATACTATAATGGAACTGTGTACTCTCTCCCACCCAGTCTCCCTCCCTCCCCCCCTTAGCATGTAGAGAATTTGCTTAGGGCAAAACACCCAGACCTTATTCATTCGGTGAGTGTCCCTCCCCTTTCACTGGATAAAATAGTCACAGAGAGATCTCCTAAAAGCATATATAGGACAGGATCTAATTGGAGCATGACTCTGTTTTGGCCAAAACAACTGCTATGATTGAGGGTCATGTGCAGCCAACATGCCTCATATAATGCTCTGGCAAGCTTGTGCTAGATTAGACCTTGCAGTCCGAGAGTGAGTGAGTGACTGTAGCAGGGAAGAGACTTGGTGCTATTCATTTTACAAGCTACCTATGACACACACAGTCTAGTTCACAGATGTATTTTCTGTTTTTTGTTGTTGAGGAAACCCACTGTATCATAATATATGGCTGCACTTTGAGCTCACCTGGCTGTCTTTTATTATGGTACCAAAGAATGTGACCTGTAAATGAGAGGTAATTTGATTGACTGTAGTTTTTATGTTGTCCCACAATATCAGTTCTTCTGCCAAGACCTAACAAACTATCTTCATAAATATTAGCAGAATATTGTTTGAAATTAGATTGCCCTGTGAGACAGTTCCAGTGTCTTCTGGTGAAATTGTACCAGTTCTGGTGAGATTGTAAGTATAGTAAGTTATTTAGTTTAGTGAGTGTAACATATGTAGCTAGCTACACAATTATTTATGACTAAGTAATCCAGATTATTTTGCTTAATTGTCTCCACCAGGCCGAAGGCATGTGGGGAGAGTATGTTTTGCACTCCGTCCGTCCGCGTGTCCGTCCGTCCGTCCGTCCGTGTGTCCGTGTGTCCGTGAACAGCTAATCTCGGCCACCGTTAACCCGGTCGATGCCATATTTTGGACACACACTCCCTGGATGCCAACCATGAACCTGTGCCCCAAACTTTCCAGAACGGCCTGTTATAGCGCCACCAGGAGGCCGCTTTGTGCAAAACAAGTTTTTGCACAGTACACCTACAGATTTTGTCCAAACATCACGCAAATTGGTACACAGTCTCTCTAGAGCCATTCAACGAAACGGGTCTTTCAGATTTATCAGACTCCATCCTGATTGGTTAAGATTGGCTTCCAAAGTTCACAGGAGTGCTCAGTTTCAAACAAAATGCTGCAAATCATGAACACATCGCGTGATTTCCGTGAAATTGTGCACCCACATTCCCACTAGGCCGAGGACGAAATGCCACATGAACAATTTCAACTCAGCCTCAAGGTGGCGCTATAACTGGCCGAAAAGTGTTTTTACCTCTAACTGCACGGATCTGTGGATAACCTGGTGGAGACCTGTGCCCGGAAGGGCACTTTTTCTAGTTGTAGCCATGATATGAACATCATCGGATACACAAGATGTATTACATTTATTTGTAATGATGATTTTTGGTGTTTACTATAATATCTTTGTGTGGCTCATTTGCCTTATGGGTGCTTAAGCCATTACTGAGTACATCCATACCACACCATATGTAATAATGGCATTTTAATTGTAATTAATACGCCTGAGGAATGGAGAGATGTACAATGTTCTGGTTAATATTAACACCTTGTGTAAGGGTAAGGAGTTGAGGGAAAGGTGCAAAAGCAGACCAAATAAGATGTTCAAATTAACTTGTCTTACCATGGCACACACGCACGCACGCACGCATGCACGCACACACAATTGTGCCACCTTACACATTGTAGGTTGCTTTGCCCTGTTAAGCAGTAAACTGTAAACTGTAAAGTATGTCAATTGTTATATACCTGTACTATGCCTTTGGGAAATGGTTCTTTCTTTTGTTTTTTGTTTTTATAGTTGCCAGTTGCACTGCTATTGTTTCAGAGATTAAAATAGGGTGCATTTTGCATCCCAAAACGCAGTTTAGTTTAGGGACGCAATTAAACAACGACCTCTGCATCCACAGGATGCAGAGGTCGTTGTTCCAGTTCCAGTTTATTTTGCTAGCTTTAGTTAAATTTGTAAAAATGGCAAAATATGACTCCTAGTCCTAAAGTCGTTGAAGTGGGACTCATAAAATGTCCCTGGGACATTGAAAACCTATTTACATCACTGTTGTTAGTTGTCTCCACCAGGCCGAAGGCATGTGGGGAGAGTATGTTTTGCACTCCGTCCGTCCGCGTGTCCGTCCGTGTGTCCGTCCGTGTGTCCGTGTGTCCGTGAACAGCTAATCTCGGCCACCGTTAACCCGGTCGATGCCATATTTTGCACACACACTCCCTGGATGCCAACCATGAACCTCTGCCCCAAAATTTCCAGAACGGCCTGTTATAGCGCCACCAGGAGGCCGCTTTGTGCAAAACAAGTTTTTGCACAGTACACCTACAGATTTTGTCCAAACATCACGCAAATTGGTACACAGTCTCTCTAGAGCCATTCAACGAAACTGGTCTTTCAGATTTATCAGACTCCATCCTGATTGGTTAAGATTGGCTTCCAAAGTTCACAGGAGTGCTCAGTTTCAAACAAAATGCTGCAAATCATGAACACATCGCGTGATTTCCGTGAAATTGTGCACCCACATTCCCACTAGGCCGAGGACGAAATGCCACATGAACAATTTCAACTCAGCCTCAAGGTGGCGCTATAACTGGCCGAAAAGTGTTTTTACCTCTAACTGCACGGATCTGTGGATAACCTGGTGGAGACCTGTGCCCGGAAGGGCACTTTTTCTAGTTAGTCTCTGCGGCTGTGGCTCAGGAGGTAGAGCAGGTCGTACAATGATCCCTGGGTCGGCGGTTCGAATCCCGGCTCCTCCTGGCCACGTCGAAGTGACCTTGGGCAAGACACTGAACCCTACATTGCCTCCAATGAGTTGGTCGGTGTGAGCTTGCCACCATTGGTGTGTGAATGTGGGAAGTGAGGACGCTGGCGTCGACTGTTTGCCGCTTCACCTCCCAATGTATGAATGAATGAACCATTGTAAAACGCTTTGAGCACTTGGAAAAGTGCTATAAAAATGCAATTCATTATTGTTATTTTGCTGAATACAGTCATGGCTGCCTAGTGGCACATTGGCTGACTACTCATTTTTGTCTCCACCAGGCCGAAGGCATGGGGGGAGAGTATGTTTTGCACTCTGTCCGTCCGTCCGTGTGTCCGTGTGTGTGTGTGTGTGTGTGTGTCCGTGAGCAGCTAATCTCGGCCACCGTTAACCCGGTCGATGCCAAATTTTGCACACACACTCCCTGGATGCCAACGATGAACCTCTGCCCCAAACCTTCCAGAACGGCCTGTTATAGCGCCACCAGGAGGCCGCTTTGTGCAAAACAAGTTTTTGCACAGTACACCTACAGATTTTGTCCAAACATCACGCAAATTGGTACACAGTCTCTCTAGAGCCATTCAACGAAACCGGTCTTTCAGATTTCTCAGACTCTGAGTTGCCCTTTTATCCAACCACCAGATGAAGGCAAGCTGCATTGTCCTACATTCCTATCCTGGTGGAGACCTGTGCCCAGAAGGGCACTTTTTCTAGTCTCTTTTGAAATAATAGCTTTTATGTTGTTTTTTATTTATTTTTGTCTTTGTGATGATGAGACAGCGTAGTTTTACTTCAGTTTGACAGCCTATCAAGGCTAGTGACCCTGGTGGTGGGTACGTTTGTGCGCTGGAGTGAGAACTCGAAAATATTTTAAATTGTGTCCTGGAGGCTCGCTATAGTTTGTTGAACCCTTTAATTTCGGAGCAATTAAGGAATCTTCTTCTTGGCAAGCCTGTCATCAAACCTCAAGAAAGTCTGCATCTGGCTCCGCTGCACACTAGTCTTCTCTCACAGAAACACAGTCATTCAACCAGGTGTGCTGCTGCTGCAGTAGGTCGAATGTCCTTGCTACTAGCGCATCACTGGCAACACTTGCGTTGCCACATCCTTACAAACGAGAGCAGGTCACATGACTTTACCCCCCCCCCCCTAAGAATACTACTGTGTATGTGTGTGTCCTTGTTTCCCTAAGATGGGTGGCATGGAAGCAGGAATGAGGCAGAAAGAGTGTGATTTGTAGCGCTCATATGAATTATCATGGAATCATTCCAACCCACGCCTTTGGGCCCTGTGTGGCTTCAGTGGTTTCACACCCCGCTCCAGCTATCACCGATCTCAAATACAAGGATGGTTCTGTTTGAATTCAAGCCTGCTGTGATTTTAAAGCAACCTCTGGGGTATGCATTTAAAAAGTGTTGGTGTGAGAGGCAGGCTGAGAGCAGACATGGCTTGTGTCTTAAGCTTATGAGTAATTACTAGCTTTAGATGTATTGAGATAGCACATTTTTGAGCTGCCATTACCGATTCTGAGTGCCAAATTATAATTGGGGTCAGGAGGACAGCAGGACACAAGTGGCTGAAATAGAATTCTGACTTCTGTCCTGTCCTTCGGATAGATGTAACATTTTTGATGTGAAGAAAATCCAGTGACTTGTTTTGATGTATTACATGATTATGAGTGGCAATTGGTATCCAATGTTCTTGTATAATTTAAATGTGTCTGTTGTTTATATCCTGATACCAGTATTGGTGTAGACAAAAGGTATCCTTCCTCCAAGTAGTACTGCTTGTCAAAATGTGAATTGCAGACTTGAAAAGAAAATAATCCAAGGTACTCCGTCTTTGGTGAAAAATGTAATAGTTTATTTGATGATGAGCAAGGCAAATAAATAACCGGACTTACGCGTTTCGACCAAAAGGTCTTCGTCAGGGTCCAGTATTGGTGTAGTTGCAATGGTAAACATTCACAATTCAGTAGTTCTTCATTTTACCATGGAGTCCTTTTATGCATTATTTTAATTTAAGTCAAACGGTAGTCAAAAATACACGTGATTTTATAGATCTGCTACTGTATTTTTGGCAAAGAGATTTAGTGAAGAGGGGGGAAAAAAGGAGGGACAGAGAGTTCTCCAGCAACGTGTTGTGAAATTGTAATATGCAGAAGTACAGATCTTGGAAACTATTTTGGAAACAAAATGATTGTTTCCTAAATCGATTATTTTATTAAAATCGTTTGTCAATTTAATCAATTACTTTGATTAACTGACTCACTCTATACTCCTTCATGGCCCCTGGTGTGGAAATTGTACACAGTCAGTGAAATGTCCAAAGAGTCTACTACTCTGTGTGTGTGTGTGTGTGTGTGTGTGTGTGTGTGTGTGTGTGTGTGTGTGTGTGTGTGTGTGTGTGTGTGTGTGTGTGTGTGTGTGTGTGTGTGTGTGTGTGTGTGTGTGTGTGTGTGTGTGTGTGTGTGTGTGTGTGTGTGGGTGTCTGGTGACACTCTGAATTCACTGGCAGGCCTTTACTGTTGATGGCTGCTGATACAACATCTTGGCTTCAGCGTCCCACGGGGAAGGGAAACACATCATCCCTTCTCTGATGCATGCTTCCAAAGCCTTGAGAGAGGGCAGGCGATGACTCCTTCCTTCATAGAGAATTTTATGTACCAGCAGTACATTATACGATATCAAAGCGTACGCTTGAATTAAAACATAACTGCCGCCAAAGACAACGCTGTGTTTTGTTTAACACTGCTTTTAATGAAATGATCTTCGTCTTAGACTTTAGATCTTGGCCTAGTTGAAAAAACAAACTTTGCTAGTAGTACGAATAATATTCAGAAGAAATTATCTTGGATTTGCTGGTCGTGGAAAAATGAACAGCATGAATGCAACTTGGTAATTATCACAGTAGAATACTAGAATGGTTAGGTTATTGTGGAAAAATACACTAGTGAAATATTCTATTAGAAAACCATTGTTTAATTGAAAAGGTTACCCAGTATGACTTTATAGGCCTACAATATAGATTGTCACATGCATTGCACATAAAATAATAAAGCCGGTCACTAGTGCTACACTGCTGCATTGAAATCCTTTTTATTCCAAGCTTTCTTCAACAGTGCGAAATTGAAATTAGATCAGCCCTGAGTACAAGTACTTCATTTTTAGTACTCGCAGATACCGAGTAACGATACGAGTACTTTTATTTTGTAACAACAACTTATTTTACCCCCTTTTTCTCATAGATGCAGATGGATCTCCGATCTACACTTGTCACTGTGTCATTTATGCTTGTAGATCGGCTGTTTTTGGTGATTTGCTGCAGTGTTGGGTCAGACTTGCTCTCGTTGCATTCGTTCAGCCTATAGTGTCAATTGTATGTTTTGGTACTCGGGTCAAAGTATCGGGGCCGGTAACGAGTACGAGTACTTGAGGGTGGTATCGGCCTGAGTAACCCATACCAGTATCGGAACAACTCTAATTGAAATAACAAATTTAAAGTGAGTGATTTGAATCTGTACTGTATGTTACGGATATAAATAAAACTCTGACAGGATGTCCCAAATGGGGTAGATTATATACAGTTAGTAAAGAAAAAGGCAAATGTGACACAAAATATAAAAACTTAACATTGTATTAATTCAAAAAAATTGCTTTTGCAGCTATTCGATTCTATGGTTATAATAATTCTATGGTTCTATCTATGGTTAAAACAACTTAATACGGCACCGCTTTAGGATTATCAAGATTAGCCTGCTTTAGCTCACGTTCAACTTAAGCAGGACCAACGCGAAGCCGTATGTTATCCTGCATATTACACGTCTACTTGGTACCTACTTATAGACAGTATGATCAGCTTACACATTTCCACTTCCATTTGCAACAACAACAAACGGAGGCAAAGCAGTGCTCTGCTTAGCAAGACAAAACCTGCAGTGAACGCAGTAATTGACAAAATTAGAAGCAAGCATCCAACCAAGCCGTGTAATATAAATATGTATTATGTGTATGTAACAAACTCTGTAACTATATATATATATATATATATATACCATAGACTGTAAAAAATATGGACAAAGCGTTCGCCGGGTCTAACATGGACGTAAAATGAAGCCTGTTATTCCTGCACTGTAAGTCGCCATCTTTCTAGATCCGTTTGGTACCAGCTGGCCATTGGCTGGCTCCGTTTTGGACCAGCTGGCCATTGGCTGCCCAGGCAACGAGGCGGGACTTCCCCCCTTCTTCTCCGTTGGTTTTTATTTTGACTCGAGTGGGAGGGGAATCCCGATCATAGACTGTAACGGTAGCCACGCCCCTCAGAACATACGCGATGGTTTTTTTCTTTATGGTAATTTTTTTAATTAATGGGACCATAATTTTCCAAAAAGAATATTATGACATTAGAAATGAGACTTTAAACTAGTGACTGGAAGAAGAAAGTATTCATGACCATGTTTATTAAGGTAATACAGTCTAGGTGAAGTTGGGCCAAAATACATGGGCCTCTATGGAGCTATGGGGCTTTTTGGGTCCAGTCCAGCGCCACAACAGGCCATTATTATGAACTACCGATTTCAAATGAGGCTTCACGAAATATCTGGCTGACTGCCCCCCTGATATATACATATACATATATAGGCTAAATAGTGCCAGGCCAGTAAATTGGCTGCAGTAATGGTGCGTGGTAGAAGTGAACAATGCAGTGTACTGTAATATCTACTGTAGTGTACTTGGCATTTGTGTCGAAGCTTAAAGGTTTCATGAGATTATATTTTCTTTTCCCTTTTTCCCTTTTTTTGGTTTTATGACTTCAATTACACCCCAAAAAACCTGAACTTTGAACATTCTGTGGTTTTTATGTGGTCTGGAGTTTTCTCTGGGGTTTGGAAGCCTTTTGAGCTGCAATGAAAACGGGCAAAACGGTGAAAACGGTGACATCTGCTGGCAAATCCCATTGACATAATATGGGATTTGCAGGCTGTGACAGGCTGTGAGGACGACCTAGAGAACATCACAAACAGCAGGAAAATCAGAGAGCACATGGTTTGAGCCAGAAAACCCCAGACCACAGAAAGTCTACTGAATGTTAAAAGCTCAGGTTTAAAAAAAAAATCACACCTGTGTGAACCGAGTGGTGCAACTCCCCTCTCTCCCCCCCCCCTCCTCTCTCTCTCTCTCTCTCTCTCTCTCTCTCTCTCTCTCATTAAGGCACAGCACTACCCCTCTCTCTATTTCTGGCGCCCCCTACTGGTATTAATAAGTCACATACTCGTGCTCATGACAACATGTACATAGGTACACGGACATTGCTGATTGTAGGAGTGGTTGCACCACTCAAAAAATAAGTAAAACTAATCCCTTTAAAACCAAACTATTCTCCTCCTTATTGCCGCCCCAGGTTAACGGTTGACATCTGTTCCTGCCTGCTGCGCTGTGCGGACAGTATCCCTGACTAGAAGTGTTCCTTGCTGGCCCGTTTCCCTGCCAGCCCCCTGGAACAGCTGGGGCCATGTGCCAGGGCTGCCCCTCTGCCTGTGTGGACTAGTGTGGACCATTGATGTGCCAGGGCTGCCCCTCTGCCTGTGTGGACTAGTGTGGACCATTGATGTGCCAGGACTGCCCCTCTACCTGTGTGGACTAGTGTGGACCATAGATGTGCCAGGGCTCCCCTTTCTGCCTGTGTGGACTAGTGGACCATAGATGTGCCAGGGCTCCCCTTCTACCTGTGTGGACTAGTGTGTGGACCATAGCCAGTATGACGCTGTAGCGCCAGCGCTGACAAGAACATGTTCAGGTGAGAGACGCCTTTTATTTATAGCTCCTGACTGTCTTACTGGCTGTTTGGCTGTGTGTTGACCTCTCTCTCTCTCTCTCTCTCTCTCATTCTCTCTCTCCAGTGATGTAAATAGGTTTTCTATTTAATGAGTCCCGGGATGCAGGGATGGTCTTTTAGATGGGTCCCACTTCAACGATGTTAGGAGTCATATTTTGCCATTTACTTTTTACAAATTGCAGCATTTAACTCCCATTTCATTTTATATGGTTATAATGTGGTTATATTCATGTAGAAAACAGAAGAGGAAATTATTCTTATAACTAAAGCTAGCAAAATATCGCGATTACTGTACATGCTGAGTACAGTAGTGCATCCCGTGGATGCAGAGGTCATTGTTTTATTGCGTCCCCTTAAATAAACTGTGTTTTGGGATGCAAAATGCACCCTATTTTAATCTCTGCTCGACCCGACCCCCCCCGCTTTCTTTCTCTCTTTCCCTTTCGGTATCTCTCTCTCTCTCTCTCTCTCTCTCTCTCTGCCTGGTTGGCATACATACAGCCATACTGCATGAATCACCTGTGTGATTTGAGGCATTAGGGCATAACCTACTTCTTCTGGCTTCACATCCTGAGCTGAGAATTGTGACGGTGGTGTTGTTTTTGCTTTGCATATATTGGAGGCATTGGACGGAGGGGAATGGAATACTACTGTCACTAGTGAGGAAGGAAGGATACAGTCACAGTACAGTAACAGTACAGTGATCATCAATTTCCAGATTCGCTCCAAAGTTTGGGCCTACAGTATGTACTGTATGTAGCACAGTGGTTGAAGAGAGATGCGGGGGGGATTAATATACATAATGTTCCACTGAGACTACAGTACGGTATGCGACAAAATGTGACCACTCGTGGAACGCATTTTGGACACGTTTAAGTCTTAATGATGTAGAAATTGCTTTCTTTCATTTTTGTCATTTTTCCCCAGATGTTCACATTTATATCACTTCCCTTACTTTTTAGTTTGAAGGGCTTGTCTTAAACTCACAATCTGATGTGTGTTAATCCATTCTGGGCGGGAACCCCTTTTGGTGTTTTAAGCATTGTTATACTTTAGCTATTGAAAAATAGCAGACCTACAAGCTTGTAGGTCTGCTATTTTTTGAAAAATCGTGAATCGCAAATCTTTGAATATATATTCTTTCAGAGCGAACTACATATTTTCAGATGGGGGTCGGCGGCCAATTACATATGATTCTAGGGGTCCTTGACATTAAATAGTTTGAGAACCACTGACATAGAAACATATTCTTTTCTGAAAACTGTCATGTTTCAGAAGACATTTTGTAGAATCGTCCTCGGGTCTAAATGCTCTCTGTTTATCTAAGGTTTCAGCTCTGATGCCAGCCACGAGTGAGAGATCAGCCAAGACGGGGACTCTCGCATTCCACAAATCCTGATTTTCCACAAGCTAGTTTGCCGCTCGTGCCCTGAACAGTGTAGGACCAGCATCTGTATTTCCATCAAAAACGAAAATGAAAAGTGCAATTTTAGCCAGCAACAGCTTTTAGATATTGACATTTCCGACGCAAAAGCGAGAATAGAACTTAGACTTCCACCATGTTTAATGTTTTTCAAAGTTGTCCGGAATATGGTTTTTTGCAATATGACAGCCACGGACACAGTATAAAATACGGCTTAACCCATTTAGACCTGAGGACGATTCTACAAATGCTTTCTAAATCCTGACAGTTTTCGGAAAAACCCTATGTTTCTATGTCAGTGGTTCTCAAAGGACCCCAAAAATTATATGTAATTGTCCGCCGACCCCCATTTGAAAATGTGTTGTTTCAGGGACCTCCCGGGAAGCAAAGATTTGAGTTAGAAACTTGCTTTCTGTGAAAGCATATATTCAAAGATCTGCTTCAACAGCTAAAGCATAACATAATGCTTAAAACACCAAAAGGGGTTCCCGCCCAAAATGGGTGAAGTGGTTAAATTCCCACCCTGGGCATCATCAGACATTTAGGAAATGTTGTCTGCGCTCCTAAACTGAGAATGATTATCATTCACTGTTTCCCCAGCTGCCACTCTAACCTCTCTGTGATTAGCAACTGGCTGTGTGACACCGGGCCTAAACACGTTTGGCGTTATTGCATAAACACCCGTAACTTCCCCATAAATCCACCACATGAGGATTCTCTGCAGGCATTGTGGTCAGAACCCCCTTGACATACAGTTTAGAAGCCCTGTCGAGGTCAGCACATCGCGACTGGGGAAAGGAGGAGCCTCTTAACGCACTGAGGTGCCTGAACCCATTTTGGCCTGACGTCAAAATCCTGACAGTTTTCTGAAAAAAAAACATATGTTTCTGTATCAGTGGTGCTCAATATTTCATGTCAAGGACCCCCAAAACTGTATGTAATCGGCCACCGACCCCCATCTGAAAATATGTTGTGCCAGGGACTCATATCAGAAGCAAAGATATGAGTTGAAAACGCTCACTGTGAAAGAATATATACCGTATTCAAAGATTTGTGCCACATTTTCTAGATTTTTCAAAAATAGCAGACCTACAAGTTCATAGCGCGGCACTCTGTGTCGCACTATGAGCTTGTAGATTTTCTATAGAGGGTATGTGCGGAACGCCCACTGAGTGGCAAAAAACTACTTTCTGGCCTTGACAGCCTATACATCCAAACAGAAAAGTCCTGTCTGATCGCATTAAACAATGTTAAACTCACCAACATTGCAGCTGCACGAAAAGCTTGAATTATCCTCTTTCTATATGCAACGTTTTTGTTTCCTAAAAATCCACCATAGAAACGTTATGAGCTACTTTCTGTCAAGAAATGCCCTTTTCAATAACACAACATTTTGCTGGCTCCTGCATTATGTGACATTTAGAAACAGGTGGTACACAGGACGGTTGAGTGATTTCCAACGAGCTCTTCCAAACTCCAACACTCCATGCTGGTCAATGTTCTCAGTCTAGATGAGGGGGGCGTGTCCTGAGGGGGAAATCATGCATGTGCATATACTCTCTATCGCTGAAGCATAACATAATGCTTAAAATCCCGTCCAGAATGGGTTAACGCACTGAGGTGCCTTAGCGTGCCACTTCAGTGTTCAAAGGTCATGACGAGGCACTAGTACAAGGAGGAAGGCGGTTTCACCACAGCCGCAGGTTTCCTTATTGTCGTTGGAGGCTAGCCAAGTAGCCAGGCACTGTATGTGCTTCAAGTATGCTACCGGTGTCTAACTTTAAGCTCAGGTTAGGTACAGCAGAAAACCGGGCCCGTTGCTTGGGATGTTAATTGAACTATCTCAAGACAAAAGCGCTGTCTTTTCAGTGTTATGTCTGACTTTGTTTTGAGGTGAGTAGAGATGAAAACGAATGCTGTTCTGGAGACGGTTATACTTTTTCACAACCTTAAAGATTGAGTCTCTCTCTACCTTTCTCCATTTCTGTTAGTCATTAAGCCAGCAGGGCCATAAAGTGAATTAACCATTAGTTTCGAGGTTATAGCAGGCGTGTCTACTCTTCACACACTGCTTGGAGTAGCAATGGCGTTCTTTTTTTTCTGTCAAGGAATCTTCATCTTGTGTGATATATTTCACTTTTGACCTGTTAAATATCTCGTGCAGTAAAAACCTGGTGCTGTTTTTGGTAGTTGCTGTAGCTGTATTGCACCAATGACTTTGTGTTGATGATGATGATGAATTCATTTGGAGAGTTCTCAATCTGCCTATCTGCCACTTGATGAAAACCCTAACCCTGGTCTCAGCATGGTGGTAAAGAGGAGCCTGTCTGTCCTGAACAGGCTGCCAGACCTTCAGCTATAAATACACAGACACACACAGCAGTGACCAGTGCTAGAATTCAAATTGGCCTATGTGTGTGTGTGTGTGTGTGTGTGTGTGTGTGTGTGTGTGTGTGTATGCGCGTGTGTTTGTGTGTGTGTGCGTGCGCTATAATAGTGAGTCATCACTGAGCCCTCCAAACTTTCTCACTCAACGGACACACAACACTATCACATTTTCTCTTCTCTCCTCCTCACTGAGTCACGTAAACGCAGAGCGTGAGTTGGAGAGGAACAGGGCTGGAAAACATGGCCGAGTCCTAGTGTTTGTTTTGGATACCTTTTAAGTGCGTCTATATTTTTCCTCCATGGGCCGAAGGGAAGTTTGTTGGGGGGAAGGGGGGGTCACTTACTTCCCGAAGCACCGCGCCCAGTGACAGTCTGATGACATTATCCCATTTAGATTCTACAAATGTCCTCTAAAACGTGACAGTTTTCAGAAAAAACTATGTTTTTATATGTCAGGGTGCTCAAACTATTCCATGTCAAGGACCCCCAAGTTTATCTGTATTTGGCCACCGACCCCCCCCCCATCTGAAAATATGTTGCGGGAACCCCCACCTCCTCCCCAGAAGCAAAGATTTGAGTTAAAAAACGTTTGCTCTGAAACAATATATATTCAAATACCGGTATTTGCGCCACATTTTCAGGATTTTTTTTTTATAAAGCTAAAGCATAGCATAATGATTGAAACACCAAAAAGGGTTCCCGCCCCAAAATGGGTTAAAGAGACTAGCCATTGTAGCTCAATGAGAGGCGAGGCCTCTGGAAGGAACCAGTCCTGGGGTTGATGTTCCAGGAAGTTTTGGGGTTGAAGCAGGCAGGGTGGAGCAGCAGACCAGACCAGTCTCTCTGATTTGAATTGCTGCTTTCTTACGTAATCCTTCTTGTTACTGGATTATGAGCACATACGGTCTTCATCACAAAACAAATGCCAATGCTGTCTGTCTTCTGCCCAATGCTGCACATACGTATTGGCCACCTCCAGAATTGTACAAGGAATTATTATGGTACAATTCTTGTAATCACGGTACCATTTTTGTACCCAATAATTGTACCGTTACATGTCTGCTGTCAGGAGGAAACCTCATAACATAACTCCAAAATGTAAATTTTTCAGGAAATAAGAAATATACATTTAAAACGATGCAACACTGCCTCATCAAAGTTGGTGTTGTGACTTTAGATATTGTCAATTGCTTGCATGGGAAGGAGAGAGGTGGTGGAGTTAGCTGTTTTAGCAGACGGTTTGAGGGTCCATGGAGTTAAGAGGTTTTGTCCAATGCATTATTTTTACTACTTTCCATTGGTTCAATATTTTCGAAACAACACACAGACGTAAAGGATGTTCAATATCTCTGATTTATGGGGAAAAATAAATCAAAACCCCCAAAATGTGAGTTATGAACATTATGCGTATACGATTTGGTTTGTCAACTTAACAGATAATGTTGTAGTCAAGAAAGCACAGTTTTGTCATAAAACCGTATAACTGACAGTGTCATAACGTTCTCTCTCTCCACAAGCTACCTAAACCGCCGCTGAAGCTGACGGGACGTGATCATGCCTGCGTGTTTGGTACCAGGATGTAGTCACGGGAGCCATGGGTCACTCGCTTCTTGGATGACAAAAGGACCAGGAGTTACTGGATAAAAGGTGAGTGCATGAAACTGTAGCTACGCGATTGTATCTAGCATTGCATTAGCCTGGTCATTTAAACTGTAGCTACGCTATTGTATCTAGCATTGCATTAGCCTGGTCATTTAAACTGTAGCTATGCTATTGTATCTAGCATTGCATTAGCCTGGTCATTTAAACTGTCAAAACGGCAGGTTACAACACTTTTTTGTTGTTGTTTTTCTTCTTTGTAATTACAATTTACAATTTAGGCATTTAGCAGACGCTCTTAATCCAGAGCGACTTACATTTAAGCAAGAACAAAAGCATGGGAATACATCACATAAAAGCATTTATCATGAAACATGCGTAAGCTAAGAAGGTAACAGTGGAATATCTATATGATGAAACTATACATACACTATACATAATAAACTATACATATTCACTACTATGCTATACATATGTACTATGGCGTGCTATGACTATATACAATACAATTATAGTGCTGTCTACAAAACATGCTATAAGTCTGTGTCAAATGCTATCTAAGCCAACAGAAATGCTATCTAAGGGGTTAGGGTAAGTGCTATGGGCCATGATGGAGTCTGAAAAGGTGGGTTTTCAGGCTACGGCGGAAGATTGGGAGTGATGCTGCAGTTCTGACTGCAATGGGAAGTGCATTCCACAGTTTTGGAGCCAGAAGGGAGAAGAGTTTGGGACGTGTGGAGCGTTGTCCCGGCGTTTTTAGTGAGGGTACTTCCAGTTTCCCTGCGTTGGCTGATCTGAGTGCGCGGGAGGGTTTGTAGGGTTCAATCATACTTGTAAGATATGGGGGAGCCATACCTTTGGTTGCTTTGAATGCCAGCATCAGAGTTTTGTATTCTGTGCGGGCAGCGACCGGGAGCCAGTGGAGGGAGCGGAGCAGGGGGGAGACATGTGAGAATTTTGGCTGGTTGAAGACCAAGCGAGCTGCTGCATTTTGGATCAGCTGGAGAGGCTTAAGTGCACATGCTGGTAGGCCAGTAAGGAGGGAGTTACAATAGTCGAGTTTTGACAAGACTGTTGTCTGGATTAGGAGCTGGGCTGATTCCTGGGTGAGGAACGGTCTAATTCGTCGTATGTTATAGAGTGTGAACCTACATGATCGAGTGACAGCTGTGATGTGAGCTTTGAACGAGAGCTGACTGTCCAGGACAACACCAAGATTCCTGGCTGTTGGGACAGACGTTACCAGGGCGTTGTCTACGGAAATAGTTAGCTCCCGCATAGGGCAGGACTTAGCTGGGAAGAAGAGAAGCTCAGTCTTGTCTGGGTTCAGCTTGAGGTGGTTGGAGGACATCCACTGTGATATGTCAGCCAGGCATGCAGTGATGCGCTCTTCCACCTGAGTGGCAGAGGGGGGGAAGGATAGGAACAGTTGTGTGTCATCGGCGTAGCAGTGATAGGATATATTGTGAGCAGAGATGATAGTGCCAAGGGATTTAGTGTACAGTGAGAAAAGGAGGGGACCAAGTACAGATCCCTGTGGGACCCCAGTTTGGAGGGTTCGGGGGGATGATAGCAGACCTTTCCAGGAAACCTGGTAGGTCCGATCGGTGAGGTAGGAGGAGAACCACTTTAGTGCCGTTCCACCGATGCCTAGCTCCGCTAGGGTTTCTAGGAGCAGCTGGTGGTTCACTGTGTCAAATGCTGCTGATAGGTCTAGGAGAATCAGTACTGCAGAGTGGGAAGCAGCTTGGGCAGCATGTAGTGCTTCTGTGACTGCCAGCAGGGCAGTTTCTGTGGAGTGGGCCTTCTTGAATCCGGACTGGTTGGGATCCAGCAGGTTGTTCTGTGAGAGATGGAGAGAGAGCTGGTTGGAGACGACACGTTCAATGGTTTTAGAAATAAATGAAAGGAGTGATACCGGTCTGTAGTTCTTGACATCTGAGGGGTCAAGGGTTGGTTTTTTGAGGAGTGGTGTTACTCTGGCTGACTTGAGGGCAGATGGGACGCAGCCTGAGGTTACTGAGGTGTTGATGATGGAGGTAATTATTTGTTCGGTCCAAAATGTTGTTTGTTGTCATGATTTGTCACAACTCGAGTTTGCTTTGTCCGCGGCGTAAACGTCTTTAAATAAATACTTTTTGAAAAGCCTATGGGGAAAATGAACGGGGAATTCACTTCTGGGTCTCACGTCGGCATGAAAGGGGGCGGGACTGCGACGCTCTAGAAAAAAATCACAAAATGGAATGAATCTTTCAGTAATGGTAATAGGAGAAACAGTGAGTGTGACTCTCATTGTTGGCAAATATTGTAGTTTCATCATTATCGAAGAGAGGAGGATGAGTTATGCAACAGGTTGAACATTTGGTTGATAAACTTTTTGTCTTCTTTTTTTTGTTTTTAGCTCACCTGTAACTCTTCTAAGATCTTGAAGAACCTGCAACTGGACCGACTACCTGAGGAAACCTGCTTACCAAGGGCGGTTCTGGAAGTTGACAAGGTGCGAGGCTAACCCTATTTGTTTCTATGTCAGTGGTGCTCAAACAGTTTCATGTGAAGGACTCCCAAAAATATATGTATTTGGCCACCATCTGAAAATGTGTTGTTCCAGGGACCCCCTCGGAAGCAAAGATTTGAGATAAAAACGTTCACTCTGAAAGAATATATATTCAAAGATTTGTGCCACATTTTCACGATTTTTCAAAAATAGCAGACCTACGAGCTTGTAGATCTTCTATTTTTCAATACCTAAATTCAGCTGCTTGAAACACGGAGGGGTTCCTGCTCAAAATGGGTTAAATGTAGTTGCTAGAACAGCAGGGAGAATGGTTGACTGTAAAAAAAAATCAACCATATCACTGTACCAATGTGAAGGACTGCCCTAAAGACTTTCATTGTCTCCACCAGGCCGAAAGCATGGGGAGAGAGTATGTTTTGCACTCTGTCCGTGTGTGAGTCCGTCCGCGCGACGCGTTGTGAGCTTGTAGATCTGCTATTTTCAGCATGTGACAAAGTGTAAAATGACTTATACTGGATCTCTTGTCCACTAGTCCCTTCCTAACATTTTAGTCTAGTTTTTATTTGTTGACGAAATTGTCAATATATTTAGTCTCAGTTTTAGTCATCACAGCTTAGTTTTCATGTAGTTTCCATTTAGTTTTCATCAATGTAAAAAAGGTAGTCAACGAACATTTTTCGTTTCAGTGTTAGTCAAAGCCCTTTTCTAGGAAACCAGAAAACCAGAATAAACATGCACAGTTCTGTTATCCCGTGCATTATTATGTTCTTGTACTTACGGTGTTGGCTGATCGCTGATGTAAGATCCAGTGGGGCATGTGAAATCAACTCGATACCAACCGTAACAGGGTGGCACACATTCTTTTTTTCGTTTTTTTTAATTGTTTCTGTCGGAGTCGCAGTTTCCGCCGTCTTTCTATTGATGTTTGGACTCTGGGGGGGAGAGACGGCCGTATAGTATACCGTTTATATCCTGTATGTCTCTGTGTCTGTCAGCAGACAGGGAGATCCCTCTTAATAAGCACTATTTCAAGTCATTACGTAGCATATACTGAATGGAGAAGCAAACTGCAGTTTCTCACAAATTGCACTTCCATACATACCTGCTGTGCTCCATCCCAGATAATGAACGGTAGCGCTTTGACACGGCACAGCTCTTTTTTTTTAGGGTGGAGTTTTCTTTTAGATAATGGGAAATGAATCATTAAATATTTCTTCAATCCCACTCCCAAGAGCCCATTTTGGGAGTAAAAAAACCCATGTTTCTATGTCCAGTTGTTTTCAAACAGTTTCACATAAAGGACTCCCAAAAGTATATGTAATTGGCCGCCGACCCCCACCTGAAAATATGTTGTTCCAGGGACCCCCCCCCCCCAGAAGCAAAGATTTGAGCTAAAAACGTTCGCTCTGAAATAATATATATAAAGATTTGCGACACATTTTCACGATTTTTCAAAAATAGCAGATCTACAAGCTCATAGCGTGTCAGAATTTAGAACACATGTGTAGAATCGTCCTCAGGTCTAAATGGGTTAAAGCTAATTTGCCAGTGTTTTTATTTTATTTCCATAAACAGAATGAGTTCTTTATGTTGTGTCTTCTTTCCTGCAGTGTGTGCAGAGCGACAACCCCCGGGCGGGCCGGGCTATGGAGTGGTGTCGTCTTCAGACTGGATGACGGTGGGGGGATGACGGGGGGGGTCTTCAGGAGTAGCTGACGTGACGTGCGTTCAGCCGGGGACGCCCGGCGGCCACTATTAAATCCCGGTGATCGTCCCTTTTGCACGACAGAGTGAGATTGACTCCGAGTGACAGTGGTGCCCCGCTGCAGCCCGGCTTGACCACAGCACAGCCTCTCTCTCTCTCTCTCTCCTCTCCCAACATTCCTCCATCTGTAGTTTTTCCTGGGTCCTCCGCCCTTTCCCCTCCCCCCCCTTCCCTTCCCCTCTCTTCCCCCCTGTCTTCTCCCTCCCTCCCTCCATCTTTCTTCTCCGTCCCTCCCGGCTCTCTTCTTTCTCCTTCTCCGTCCCACCTTCTCTCCGGCCACCTCTGTTCCGTACGGCCTCTTCTCTTCCCTTTTTGAAACCCCCCGGTTTGTTTGTTTGTCGTCACCACCCTGTCTGTTTGCTCAGCATGAGCTGGCTGAGCAGGTTGAACCCGCGGGGTCCCGGGAGTCGGACCGGGCGGAGTGTGGCCCCGCCCTGCACCGCTGACCCGGAGACCTGCCTCATGGTGTTTGAGAACCACTGGAGACAGGTGAGGTCACACGGTGTTCACCCATTCTGACCTGAGATCAGATTCTATAAATGTCTTCTACATCCTGACAGTTTTCTGAAAAAGCTATGTTTCTATGTCAGTGGTTCTTTGATTTTTCAAAAATAGCAGACCTACAAGCTCGTAGCTATTAAAAAAAGAAAAGAAGCAGATCTAGTATAACATAATGCTTAAAACACCAAAAGGGGTTCCCGCCCAGAATGGTTTAAGTTGCACAGCTAATTAATATACCCAAGTTAAAACTTTTGTTTGATAATAATCACATGTACAATGTTGCGTTATCCACAAGCTACTTGCCAGCAGGGCCACACAATGTGAACATCAGGTGGAAGAAAATATGTTTCCGTTGGGGTGGGTTTTACTTGCAGCCTGGACAGCAAACTTTGTGGTAAACCGTGTGTTGCCATTATACACTTTTACAGTTTTGAAAGGTTCGTGCTTGCTACGCCGCAGCATCCTGCCTGCCATGTTTGTACAAAAATGAGTATTGCTGGTATGTTACCATAGAAGTGTGCTAGCTAAACTGACGCCGTCTCTCCAGTCTCTGATAAACGTGGAGTTACAGTACAGTATTGATTTTGTGTGTGTGAGTGAGTAGGAGCGAGGAGGATCTATTTGCTAGTTAGCTTTAAGTGTGCGTGTGCGTGTGCGTGTGCGTGTGCGTGTGCGTGTGCGTGTGCGCGTGTGTGTGTGTGTGCGTGTGCTTGCATTACTATTCTTGTGAGGGCTAAATGTTCCCACAAATACAGTACAATTTGAGAAATAGACATTTAGGACAGGTTTCCATAAACAACCAGAGAAATGGTTGTTTATGGTTAAAATTGGCGTCGGACGTTCATTTAGGAATGGATTCGGGTTTGGATTTTGGATTAGGCATTTAAAGTTAGGATTAGAGCATAGTTTCTCAAGCCTAATACGGCTTAATCAAACCTAATACATAATGCAATTATGCTTCAACTAATTTGATTGAAATATTAAGTATATAAGTATATATTAAGCGACTGAAAAAGATGAAACGGAAAGGGTGGCAGGTGGACATCCGCTGTAGTTCCTTCTTCGCAAATTAAATCGCTTCCGTTGCACTGTAGGCTGTACGTGACTGTGCGGTGGAAGCATTTCTAAGACATTGATGTCCTCATAAGTATTGTGCGTGTGTGTGTGCGTGCGTGTGTGACTGTGTGTGTGTGTGTACAGTACATACATTGGCTTTATGCAGCATTAGCCGAGTGGCTTTCCAGTTTTCCACTCGCGGGACAGCCGTGCTTTTCAGCAGACCTTGGCCTGCTGCCAATGGCGTTTATCACACTAACATGCTGCTACGCTGCTGGATTTACAAACGAGCATTTTCACGATTTTTCAAAACATAGCAGACCTACAAGTTCATAGCTTGTAGATCTGCTATTTTTCAATAGCTAAAGTATTCCGCAGACCCTGGCCTGCTGCCAGTTGCGTTTATCACACTAACATGCTGCTACGCTGCTGGGTTTACAAACAAGCAGATCTCTATCTGCACCAAGCGTGCAACACACAGACAAGCTAATTCATCATCACGGTTTGCCGACTTGGCGGAACTATCATCCAACTCTGTGCAACTCTCCATATCGGGTTACTCTCAACAAATAGCCAAGTGCCAAGCTAGAACAAGTGCCATCGCAATATTTTTAACCCATTTTAGGCCTGACGTCAAAAAAAGAAAAAAAAATCTTCAACAGTTTTCTGAAAGACCTTATGTTTCTGTATCAGTGGTGCTCAGTGGACCCCGGAAATTATATGCAATATGCCTCATCTGCCCCATCTGAACATATGTTGTTCCAGGGAACTACCCAGAAGAAAAGATTTGAGTCAAAAATGTTCACTCAACAATGAGGCACATTTTCACGATTTTTCCCAAAAATTGCAGACCTTCAAGTTCATAACGCGGCACTCGGTGCCGCGTTATGAGCTTGTAGATCTGCTATTTTTTTGTAGATCTGCTGCATCAGTTTGACCCACCCCATGGTGTTCAGTATGAGCTGACTGAGCAGGTTGATCCCGTGGGAGTCGGTCTATACGTTCTCGCCTCTACAGCAAATCTGTTTCAGCTTTGATTCCGCGTGGTGATTCTGAGATGCTTTAGCGCAGTGGTTCCCCCTAGGGGTACTTGAGAGGAGTTCCAGGAGGTACCTATAGCTCAATTAGAGATAGTTAGGAACCAAATGGACCCTTATGGGTCTGTAACTCTGAGAGTGTACAAATGGACCCGTTAGAATCTGATCTCGGGTCAGAATGGGTTAAACATTCATTGATTTTACAATATAAATTGGGTGTCCCAGAGATAGAAATGCCAGACTGGTTGAGAATCACTGATAGAGCCGTAAAAAAAAAAAATCTTGTCTCTGGCATGCCTTTACAAATGGGGGACCGGTCGGTCCGAGGGATACAAATGGGGGGGGACCGGTCGGTCTGAGGGATAATTAGTGTCAATCTGGGGGGGTGAACTTGACATGAAAAAGTTTGGGAACCACTGGCTTTAGCTGGACGCCGGGGCTCTGAATGCAACTCGACTCCTCTCCAAGGTTATAATAGTTAACTAAAACTAACTAAAAAACAAAAACTAGAATTAAAAAAACATTTTAGTTAACTGAAACTAAAAAAATAAATAAAAAATAAATAAAAACGATAACTAAACTGAAACTGTATTGTGTGTCCTCAAAACTAACTGAAATTATAGACAAAATACCCTTAGTTTTAGTTTTTATCAATATGTATATGCCTTTCGGATATTTATAATATATAATCCTTCTAAATTCATTAGATTCATTTCCTCATTTCTCCAACAAGTTTTACGGCAGTTTTCAGCACTGTACGTACCGCATGTAGCCACGCTAAACCTAACCCACAAATAAACCAAAGTACGAAAAAAACTAAAACTAAACTAAAACTAAGCATTTTCACCAAAATAAAAACTAAATAGAAACTAGCAAACACGCTCTAAAAACGAACTAAAACTAACTGAATTAGATTAAAACAATTTCAAAACTAACTAAAACTAAACTATAATGAAAAAACCAAAACTATTATAACCTGTCCTCTCTCTCTCTCTCCCTTCCCGGCAGGTGTCCTGGGTGCTGGAGCGACGCGAGCCGTCGTCCTCCAGCGACGACCTCACGGCCGTGCGGAACAACACGGACCAGATGCTGTGCCTGCTGGCGGAGGAGCGCCCCGGAGAAGGCCCCCAAGATGGCGGCGGCTCTGGCGCCCTGCCGCCCATGGGCCCCATCCTGAAGCTGGTGACGTCCGAGGACGTGCTGGAGCGCCTGGTCCAGTGGCACCTCCGCCGCGGCCTGGACGCGGACAGCCAGGGCGCGCTGCTCAAGCTCTTCGAGATGCTCATCGGCCAGTCCCAGCAGCCCCTGCTGCGCCACACGGCCGTCCTGCAGCCCCTGCTGCTGCTGCTGGGCGCCAGCGGAGACCCGCAGCTCGGAGGCTGCCCGCCGGCGCTGGAGAACAGCCTCGTGCTGCTGCTCAATCAGGTATATATGGAGAACAGCCTCGTGCTGCTGCTCAATCAGGTATATATGGAGAACAGCCTCGTGCTGCTGCTCAATCAGGTATATTTGGAGAACAGCCTCGTGCTGCTGCTCAATCAGGTATATGTGGAGAACAGCCTCGTGCTGCTGCTCAATCAGGTATGTGGAGAACAGCCTCGTGCTGCTGCTCAATCAGGTATATATGGAGAACAGCCTCGTGCTGCTGCTCAATCAGGTATGTGGAGAACAGCCTCGTGCTGCTGCTCAATCAGGTATGTGGAGAACAGCCTTGTGCTGCTGCTCAATCAGGTATAATGTTTGTACCATAGACTGTAAAAAATATGGACAAAGCGTTCGCCGGGTCTAACATGAACGTAAAATGAAGCCTGTAATAATATGGTAATTCCTGATGTAAGTCGCCATCTTTCTAGATCCGTTTGGTACCAGCTGGCCATTGGCTGGCTCCGTTTTGGACCAGCTGGCCATTGGCTGCCCAGACAACGAGGCGGGACTTCCCCCCTTCTTCTCCGTTGGTTTTTATTTTGACTCGAGTGGGAGGGGAATCCCGATCATAGACTGTAACGGTAGCCACGCCCCTCAGAACATACGCGATGTTTTTTTTTCTTTATGGTCATTTTTTTAATTAATGGGACCATAATTTTCCAAAAAGAATATTATGACATTAGAAATGAGACTTTAAACTAGTGACTGGAAGAAGAAAGTATTCATGACCATGTTTATTAAGGTAATACAGTCTAGGTGAAGTTGGGCCAAAATACATGGGCCTCTATGGAGCTATGGGGCTTTTTGGGTCCAGTCCAGCGCCACAACAGGCCATTATATGAACTACCGATTTCAAATGAGGCTTCACGAAATATCTGGCTGACTGCCCCCCTGGTTTGTACACACGGACGGAGAGACACCATCTTGGCCTGTGTGTGTGTGTGCGTGTGTGTGTGTGTGTGTGTGGTGTCACCTCCTGTCCACAAGCAGTAGTAGTAGCCTCCTCTCCACATAGTCACCTCATGTTCCATTAACACAATCGGTGCCGGGATGCCTTCAAAAAGAGCTCTGTGGTGCCGTAAGGACATGGCCGCTTTTACCCCCTCGCTAGAAGCTCCAAAGCATTCATATTTTGAACGAGAGGCATGTTGAAGTCAGAAATGAAGCGCGTAGTACGTATATCCATCAGATCAAAACCACGGACGGAAACGGTTAAGGTGCGTTCAATCTTGACGTGTCCAGTCGATTCAATCACTTCACTTTGGTCACGCAGGTCAGCGTTGGTATCAGTCACGCTGATTGGCTGTAGATAGACACGGTGGGCCAGATTCAGGAAGCAATTTACGCTCACATTGTACCACCGTGCATTTTAAAGCATGGGTCGCTCATGGTAGGGCATTAAGCAACTAGTCGACTATTCAACTAGTCGGCTAGTAAATCCACTAGTCTACCTTGTTGGTACTAAAATCACACCCGCGTGAAGTGAGTGGTGCAACTCCGTGTGGGGGTTCCGGGGGGGGGGGGGGGGGGGGGGGGGTTCCAGACCCACAGGAACTCACCCATGGGCCCGGCCAGTTCCGGCGTGCCTCCCCGTGTCCGAATCGGTTGAGAAATGACAGAGTTACCGTGTGGTGGTCCCTCTACTGTATCCTGTACTGTACTGTACTGTACTGTACTGTACTGGCACACCCGAAAGCATCATATATATATATACAGTTAGTGTTTGTGTGCGCGTCAAGATTTCAATTCAAATATAGCAAAAATAGCCGATCTACAAGCTCAAAACGAGCTTGTAGATCGGCTATTTTTGCTACGACAGTAATATGGCCCTATAGGGAGTGAGTGTGGAAATATAGTGGCCTTCTCCATCGTCAAAGTTGCCCACCCCTGCGCCTTGCTCATGGTTCCCTCCGGCTCGTCTCCTTGTCTCTCCCTCCCCAACCCCCCCATCCGTCCCAGGTGTGTGTGTCCATGGCCCGGCAGCCGGTGGTGCTGGAGATGCTGTTCCGCGCGGCGCCGGCCCAGCAGGGCCCCACCAACCTGCTCATCTTCTCCCTGCTGGTGCCCTTCATCCACCGCGACGGGGCGCTGGGCCAGCAGGCCCGCGACGCCCTGCTGCTCGTCATGGCCACCTCGGCCAGCCACCGGGCGGTGGCGCGCTACATCACCGAGAACTCCTACTTCTGTCCGGTCAGTGGCATGGCGTCTTGTCTAGTCCATTCTGGGCGGGGGCGGGAACCCCTTTTTGTGTTTTAAGCGTTATGTTATGCTTTAGCTATTGAAAAATAGCAGATCTACGAGCTTGTAGGTCTGCTATTTTTGAAAAATCGTGAAAATGTGGTGGAAATCTATGAATATATATTCTTTCAAAGTGAAGGTTTTTTTTTTTTTTTGGCTTTCGCCTTTATTTTATATATTTTATGGAGGGACAGACAGTAGGCTGACAGGAAATGGGGGGAAGACATGCAGTAAAGGTCGCCGGGATCGGGAGTCGAACCCGCGGCACACTGCCAGAGCGGCACACTGCTAGACTGGATTACCAGCCAAGGTGCCTGGACCACTGAGCCACGGCCCAGGCCCTCCACTCAAATCTTTGCTTCTAGGGGGGCCCCCTGAACAACATATTTTGAGATGGGGGTCGGCGGTCAAATCCATATAATTCTGTGCCTCCTTGACATTAAATAGTTTGAGAACCACTGACATAGAAACATGGGTTTTTCTGAAAACTGTCATGATTAAAAATGTAAAAATGTGGCGCAAATCTTTATATTCTTTCAGAGCGAACGTTTTTAACTTGTATCTTTGCTTCTTGGGGGGGTCCCTGTAACTACATATTTTGAGATGGGGGGCCGGCGGCCAAATACAATTCTAGGGGTCCTTGACATGAAATAGTTTGAGAACCACTGACATAGAAACATGAGGTTTTTCGAGAAAACGGTCAGGATTTAGAAGACATTTGTGACCAGATTTGACTAAGAGACTGCCATCGCGCAAATTACAGCTTTTCACCAGAGGAGAAAAACGTATACTATTTTTCCCCTCAAAATGAGTTAATAGCACAGGCAGACTCTTCACATACTAGAGCATGTCTGCAATAAGTGTCAGAGCTGAATGTAAATATGAAATAAATGACCAAACATGTAGCTAGGTGTAATGTTAGAGACACAGAAGTGAACCTTTCAAGCCTGTTTTCTCAACTCGCTGTTTTCTGCAAGACATTACTCCATAAGCCATATCTTCAAAACTGGTGGGTTAATCTGAACAACCAATATGTCAATTTGAAGCTATGATTCCCTGCTTTCATATGACATGAAAAAACTAAAATTCAAAAAAATCCCTCAGTCAAATTTGGTCATTTTGTAGAATCGTCCTCATGGTTTCGACACTTCTCCATCTCACTCTGCCCTCTCATTATGTGCCTGTGATGGTGTGTGATAAGACTACAGAAAGGGGAAGGAGATGATCATGCATTCAGCCCTGTGTCTGATAAACTGCCTTCCTAACCAGCTACTTCTCTCTTTCTAGCTGTCTCTCTTTTACAGCCCCATATTTTCCCACCGTACTCTTTGTGCTAATGCTCTGCAACAAGCTGTGGTTGTGCTTGAGGCATAATCTTAGTATTAGACCCAGTCTGACTTGTTCTCCTCGATTTCTCTGCGAGTTCATTCAGGATACCTGTGTTCGAATAAGAACATAGTCTGTCCCTAAGAGTTGATATTTTATTTGAGACTCGGAGACCTCTAATTTGAGAGAGTTAGTTCCACATGGCGTTAACATAATCTCCCAAGATTCCCCTAGTATTGAGCCTAAAATGCCCGGCGTTGTATGCAACAAGAGAGTCTTGTGAAATAGTGAAATTGTCAGGGGAAAACCTTGAAATCTTAATTGTACTAGAAAGGTTCAATATATGCCACGGTAATTTAGGCACTGTATTCGTTTACTGAATAACATACTCATTTTCAAATCAACTCGGAGGCAGAGGCCTTTCTCTAGCTTTGTGGACCTGCTTGTTCACTATCAGCATGTCTGTGTCCTTTTTGTTCAGATCCCGACAAATGGCAGATTTTTGGTTCCGATCCCGATTTTTGGAGAGACCACCGGGGCGATAAGCAATGTTTTGGGCAAATGGTTGGTCAAAACGTGCAACATTTTCGAATCAACTTGAAAAACTAGATCTAAAAAAAAACTAGACCCCTTTTGGTGTTCCAAGCGTTGTTATGCTTTAGCTATTGAAAAATAGCAGATCTACAAGCTTGTAGGTCTGCTATTTTTGAAAAATCGTGAAAATGTGGCGCAAATCTTTCAATTTATATTCTTTCAGAGTGAACATTTTTAACTCAAATCTTTGCTTCTGCGGGGGTCCCAGGAACTACATATTTTCAGATGGGGGTCGGCGGCCAAATACAGATAATTATGGTACTCCTTGACATGAAATAGTTTGAGAATTAACTGACATTATAGAAACATAGGTTTTTCAGAAAACTGTCAAACTCGCAACGCATCGGTTGCATAATTGTCGATACCGATGTCGTCCCAAAAAAAAGTCAAAACAATGGCAGATATATCAGCCTCAGGGCTCTATTTGGAATCTGTTTCCCCTTCTGTTCTGTGTTGTGGTTTTGCCACTGGGTCCTTCTCCTCTCCCCCATACCTGCAGACTCTGCAACTCTGCTCGTCCTCTTCCCACGTATAGAATAATTTATGAGCTTCAAGCTGACCCACTTTAACGCTCAGAAGGACCGGTTGGAGGTGGCGTCAAGGACCAAAACACCACCTGGGCCCTGCGTAGAGACTCGCTGTGTCATTTCCTGGAACACTCTGGCCTCCTTTTCTCTCTCTCTCTCTCTCTCTCTCTCTCTTCGCTTGTGTTTTCAGTTATCCTCGCTCTGTCTCACTCACACTCGATCAAAGTCCCACTTTACGACGACGAGTCTATTCTCAAATTCTGTCAGTCCTATCGAGAGTATCAGTTTATATCCGAGTGCAAACATTGACCCATTTTCACACTCGAGAGTTAAATTGATACAGATATTGCACGGTTACTATCCTCCCTCCCCGTCTCACTTTAACCCATTTTGGACGGGAAACCCCTTTTGGTGTTGTAAGCATTATGTTATACTTTAGCTGTTGAAAAATAGCAGATCTAGAGTGCCGCGCTATATGAGCTTGTAGATATGCTATTTTTGAAATGTCGTAAAAATGTGGTGCACATCTTTGAATACAGAGGGAACGTTTTTAAGTAAAATCTTTACTTCTAGGCGGTCCCTGGAACAACATGTTTTCAGACGTGGGTCCACGGCCAAATACAAAACTGTCATGATTTGTAGAATCAAACTTAGGTCTAAATGGGTTAAAATGAAGCAGTTCACCTTTGATACCTTGCGATGCACTCTCTCTCTCTCTCTTCTGTCAGAGATGTGCATATCAGCACCATGCTTTGATCTCACCTTGCACTGACTGTACAATGAATCCATATTCATTGTACAAATGAAGGTGAGATCAAAGCATTGTGCTGAGACTCAGACACAAGCTGCTCTAACTCATCAGGCCCTCACTGAAGAATAAACCTTGATCTTATACTCTTGACGGTTCGTCTTAAAAATGTCGCCTCAAGGCGTGGTATATTTGCTCAGTTTGCAGAACCTGTAATATGAAAGACTTGAGCCCAATGCTCACTGTTGCATAAAGGCTATACGCGTCACCTGATTGGACAAATTGATATGTGGTATGTTGGCAGTGACGTGCACAGATAGACACTAGGGGGTGCTAGAGCACCCCTGCCCTTTTCCCTGTGGAAAAAAAGTGCACTTTGTACAGTATGTGGACCATGGTGACATTGATATATTCTTGATAAAAAGCTTCTAATATATTATTTAGGCCCCGAAATCTATAAATCTCACACTATTAAGGCAACCGGGCCGGTTCCACGCGCTGCACAAGGTGCCCTTTTTTTCCACTTGAGCACCTGCCCCTCTAAATGTCTGTGCAGTGTGCACGCCACTGTACGTTAATGGTCTGAATGTCTGTCTGTCTGTCTGTCTTACACTGCCTGGAGCCGACGGCAGTGGATCAATATGTTCACTGGGATGCACTCTTAACGTTTAACTGACGGCTTAGCAATGTGTGTGCGTTGCCATTTTTAACTATGCAACCTTAACCCATTTAGTCCTGACGTCAAAATTAAAAAGAATGTCTTCAAAATCCTGACAGTTTTCTGAAAAAACGTATGTTTCTGTATCAGTGGTGCTCAATATTTCATGGCAAGGACCCCAAAAAGAATTATGTACTGTAATGTGCCTCCTGAGTTAAAATGTTCACTCTGTAATAATACATATTCAAAGATTTGAGGCACATTTTCACGATAAAAAAAATAAAATAGCAGAGCGACAAGTTCATAGCGCGGCACTCGGTGCCGCGCTATGAACGCTATGAGCTTGTAGATCTGCTATTTTTCAATAGCTAAAGTATAACAATGCTTTAAAACACCGCGAAGAATGGGTTAATGTATTTTGGACATTGTACAGTATATCTGACATGTTTCTTTTCCTCTCATTCTTTTCTGTCTGTATTCCAACAAAACATATTCTTATACAGTACTTTGTCAGACTAAACCTAACAAAAAAAAAGGACCTACCGTTCTAATTCACATGTATATTCCTAAAGCTTCATGACTTACATCAGGGGTTCTCAACCCGTGGGTCCTGACCCCATCGGGGGGGGGGGGGGGGGGGGGTCGCCAAATTATTTTGGGGGGGTCGCCAAGTTATTTTAAAAACTGAATGGCTGGAAAATGGAAATTAAGAGTTTACATAGTGCGTGGTGCATGCATAAACTTTCCTTAATGATTATCTGGTTTCAGTATTTATTCATGATATATTTTCTCTTAACTTCCTAATTTCAAGATGACTTGATTTTTGTTTCCGCGATCAAGGCGTTTTAAAAGCCTTATAGACTAGCCTTATAGACTACCTTTCTAAGGAAGGTCGTTTGACCGAAACATCAACAAAGTAGCCTCATTACAGGTGTCCTTTAAGTACAAGCAGTGTTGCAGTTGAATGCATATTACCGGTATGTTCTCTTATGCATTATTTAGACAAAGCACAGTGAACTAAATACAGAAAATAAAGAAACAGGAATTGGGGGTGACTGAAACAAACACAGCAGTCCCTGGTGCTTACGTTGCACTGTAGGCAAAGCTGTCATACAAATAATGATTGAGCTTTTGGAACATATTCATACAAATTATATTCATGTTGGGCTTTGTAAACACAAAATGCCCAGAGCAGACATAATGACAAAACAGGAATTTGTTTGTGCTAGAAATGCCCAAAGCACCAAACTGAAAGTGGCTAAAAGAGCATGGACAACGAACGACATGGTGGATTATGCAAAAAAGAATTGCAAAAAAGAATATGCAAAAAAGAATTGCGACTGGCTCAAATGTTTGTCATCATCAGGCGATCATGTACTGAATACTGATTGTGACATGCCTAGCTTTGCTGTCTTCCTTCAGCTATAAATAATGCTGATAATGTGTCACAGTGGAGACCATAGACCAGGGTTCCCCAATTAATTTTCCTCAAGGGCCATATTTTGACTAGCGTACCAGGCTGGGGGCCGAGTCTGCACGCGCGAGGTCGAGGACTTGCCCTGAAAATTCATTTTCAGGGCAAGACCCCATTTGAAAAGGATGCCCAGTTTGATATGCATATCTGGGACCCTTAAAATGGGCCACAAGGGGTCGCTCTGTGGGCCGCAAATGGCCCGCGGGCCGCCTATTGGGGAACCCTGCCATAGACGGACACACAGACATTAATGCTGATAGACCATAGACGGACACACAGACATTAATGCTGATAGACCATGGACGGACACACAGACATTAATGCTGATAGACCATAGACGGACACACAGACATTAATGCTGATAGACCATGGACGGACACACAGACATTAATGCTGATAGACCATAGACGGACACACAGACATTAATGCTGATAGACCATGGACGGACACACAGACATTAATGCTGATAGACCATAGACGGACACACAGACATTAATGCTGATAGACCATGGACGGACACACAGACATTAATGCTGATAGACCATGGACGGACACACAGACATTAATGCTGATAGACCATGGATGGACACACAGACATTAATGCTGATAGACCATGGACGGACACACAGACATTAATGCTGATAGACCATGGATGGACACACAGACATTAATGCTGATAGACCATGGATGGACACACAGACATTAATGCTGATAGACCATAGACGGACACACAGACATTAATGCTGATAGACCATGGATGGACACACAGACATTAATGCTGATAGACCATAGACGGACACACAGACATTAATGCTGATAGACCAGGGACGGACACACAGACATTAATGCTGATAGACCATAGACGGACACACAGACATTAATGCTGATAGACCAGGGACGGACACACAGACATTAATGCTGATAGACCAGGGACGGACACACAGACATTAATGCTGATAGACCAGGGACGGACACACGGACACTGGCTGGGGTTGTCACTCTCATCATGTGTCATGCCGGGATGAGCTCACACACGCAACACTGTCGCCGTTTGTGTGTGCAGTACATCGACAGAGAGAGAGAGAGAGAGAGAGAGTCAAAGTCAAACACATGGAAAGAGAGACATTATGGAGAGACATGACGACAGGGAGGGACAGACAGACAGACAGACAGACAGTTAGACGGTCGGAAAGAAGCATAAAGGCTTGCTATCGAGCAGAGGCGTGTGATGTGGACGTGGATGTAGCAATGATGGGTGAGGGGCAGCTATACAGCACACGCTAAGGCCTCACTCACACCTAAAGACACACGCAAGACACACTTGTGTCCTGTGTCTTCCGTGTGTCATGGCCGCCTCAATGCATTTCCAATGGGAGTCACATGGTTTCATGACACAACCTTGTTGCATGGCTTGTCTTCTGCCCTCCCCTCCCCCCCATGCAACAAGGTTGTGTCTTCAAACCACCATGACACACGGAGCACACAGGACACAAGTGTGTCTTTTCTTTTATTGGCTTTTTCCATCATGTAACCATGGTTTCCATACGTCGTTTGGTCGTATTGCAGTTGTGTTCATGTCGCAAAAAACGAGGGCGAGGCTTGATTTCGTAGGGCGTGCCAGTTTGCTTTCAGCCGTCACATTTATTAACGCTGGGAACGGAATCAAGGATCACTTCTTCATAAATGTCGTGCCGACGTCGGTGTACTCCAAAACCGACACTCTAATTTGAGGTTTAGGTTTTAGGTTTAGGTTTATTTATTTAGCATGTGGTACAAAAAATAGACAATAACATATCAAAGAAACAAAAATACAATGCAAGGAAAGGAAGAAGCCAGAAGGCTTATATGGAATCCTTTCCTGAAGGAAGAGGTCATTGGTTTAAAAGATTAAAAGTTCATAAAGAACAGTACATAAATTGGCAAAGGGGGGCAGCTGTGCAGTAAAGAAATAAAAACACAGACAGAGTTATAAGAAATAAACAATACAACAACAAACACACAAAAGAAAATATAACGCATCAAAGTAAAACATGTAATCTACAGAGAGGAAAAAATAAGAAATTTCTTTAGATGTTTTTTGAATATTGGCAAGGATAATGAGGATTTAAGTGAATCATCTAGGGAGTTCCATAGATGAGGGCCTCTAAATTTGATGAAAGATTGATGTTTGGATGTGCGACAATAGGGTAATTCAAAATGATCTCTTTGCCTTGTGGGGTAGGAGTGAATGTCAGAAGTAACACGGAAGAAATTGTGAAAAGAAGACGGAATGTCTTGTATGCATTTTTTGAATTTAAACATAAATAAACAGGTCTGAAAAACGTTTACTTTGTCAATGGGTAATAGTGAATATTTAATAAAGAGCGGGGCAGACGGCTCATACCGATTTGAAAGTGAAATCATTCTCAGAAACCTTTTTTGAATGATCAGTAATTTAGTGAGATGTGATGAGTATGTAGCAGCCCAGACAATATTACAGTAATTAATATGAGGGAAAATTAAGCTATAATAGAGTGTTAAATGACATGAAGGAAGAACAAAAGGGCAGATTTTTCTCAATATACCAAGCATCTTCATAGACTTCATACATACAGCATCAATATGTTGTTTCCAATTTAAAAGTTCGTCTATAATGACACCCAAGAATTTAGTATGGCGAACCTGGCAAATTTCAGAGCCATTGATTAAAATTCTAGGTTTTTCTTTGGGAAATGTTTTGTTTATATTACTAAAAATCATGAAGTTGCATTTTTTTATATTGAGGGTAAGCTTATTCAATTGAAACCATTTGAAGACATCCAACAATTCATCATTAACATGTTTAACGAGAGTGTTTAAATCCCTGTGTGAGGCAATGAGATTAGTATCATCTGCAAATAAAATAGGAAGAAACTTATTGCAGTTCATGGTTAAATCATTAATATAAATCAAAAATAATAAAGGACCAAGTATGGAGCCCTGTGGCACTCCAACTGATATTTTCAACTTTGCAGATATACAACTATTGATACATACGTATTGTTCTCTGTCTTCTAGATAATTAGAAAACCACTTGAGAGCAACATCCTGTAGGCCATATCTATTAAGTTTAGAAACAAGAATTTTATGATTAACAGTATCGAAAGCTTTGGTTAAATCCAAGAAAACCCCAAGAGCAAATTTCTCGTCTTCTAGAGCAGAAGAGATATTGTTGGCAAGCTGTAACAGAGCTTGTTCAGTTGAGTATTTCTTGCGAAATCCATATTGGTGGCAATAGAGGATGTTGTTCTGAAGTAAGTGAGCTGAGATTCTGGAGTAAATAAGTTTTTCCAAAATCTTTGAAAAACAGGGAAGAATTGATATAGGACGATAATTGCTAAAATTGTTTGAGTCTCCTGATTTGTGTAGCGGCACAACTTTTGCTATTTTGAGTTCATGCGGAACGACACCAGATAGTAAAGATAAACCAAAAATATGAGTTAAAGGTTGAATAATAAAATCAATTATTTCTTTAATGAAACTACTTCTGAACCCATCATGCCCTTCAGCAGAATCTTTTAAGTTTAAGACAATGCTTCTCACTTCAGCAATACTAGGGGGATGAAAACTGCAGAGTGGAGAAAACTGACCCTTAATCAAACTAGCTGGTATTTCATCAGAAACATTTATGTTCGCTGCCAGCGAGAGGCCAATATTGACAAAGAAATCATTTAAACCGTTTGCTATCTCTCTCTGATTGAGAGGAGAGCCTTCATTTCCTAGTACCTCAACTGGAACAATTAATTTTAGTTTTTTTCGTTGTAACAGTTGATTAATGACACTCCACGTGGACTTAATGTCATTAGATGCATGGATGAATTTATCTGAGAAATATTTCTTTTTTGCATTCCTTAAAGATTGAGTGAAAGAATTTTTGGATTTCTTATAAGTGTCCACATTAAGAGGCGTGGGACTTAGGATAGATTTTTTATATAGTTTCTTTTTTAGAAGAGAATGTTTTCTTAATTCTGTGGTGAACCAAGGGTTTGCTTTATGAGCTTTTTTCTTTTTTATAGAAGTTATCATTGGGAAGCATTTTTCAAAGACAGGATTAAAAAGCATTAAGAACAGCTGGTAAGCTTTCTTCACATCTTGCAGCCCTAAAACACCATCCCATGAAACACACTTTATAGAAGATATGAAGAATTCTACATTCCTTTTGGAATATTTACGATAACTAATTTCCTCTTGTACCAAATTATTACTAAGTGCATTATCATTTATATGAATTATTTGGAAAACTGGGAGATGATCTGAAATATCATTTAACAAGAGGCCAGAAGTAATTTCAAGGTTCAAAAAGTTTAATAAAATATTATCAATAAGTGTGGCTGAAGTAGTAGTTATTCTGGAGGGTCTGAGAATTGAAGGATAAAAATAGGTAGAATAAAGAACATTAAGAAAATCTACAGTAGCTGACTGTTTACTGTTGAGAAGGTTTACATTGAAGTCACCTAATAATACACACCTTTTCCGCTCCTTAGAAATCATTTCAAGCGTGTGATAAAGGGCATCATTAAAAATGGCAAGATCTGACTCAGGTGGTCTGTAAATGCACCCAATTATAATGCTTTCCCCATTAAAGGGTAAGCAAGATGGAATTTCTACAAACACAGCTTCCACTAAGGTCTTATCAAAATATTGGTTTAGCTCCTTTTTTTCCTTGAAATTAAACTGATCTGAAACATAGAGGGAAACACCACCACCTGGTGTGGTGTTTCTACAGGAATGAATAGCATTATAATTTTCCAAAGGATAGAGACAAGTAATATTATCGTGAAGCCATGTTTCTGAAAAGGCCATTACTGAAAATGAGAAGTTTAGGATAGATAGGTAATCTGTTAATTGATCATAATGTTGAGGTATACTACGAATATTTAGGTGCAAAAAAGAGAATGTATTTGGTGCTTTTACTTGAGCAGATTTACTAAACTGATCTTCAGTGTAATATTCACAAGATAAATTTACATTTTTCAGGTCAACATGATTTGAATCAGGATTAAAGAACTCATCATAAATGCTATCCTTATCAATACATAACTCAAAAGGATTAAATGCTGGCAGGTTTTATACTCCATTGATATTAAATGAGGGCACACACACACGATTAAAATGTCTCCTCACTGTCTCTCTCAAAAGAATCACTCCTAAAACAGTGAAGTTATACTGGCCTTCCTTCCCAATCCCAGCTAGGCTGTGTTGAATCGAATTACCACCAGTCAGAGTAAAAATGGTAAATCGATCTATTCTTAACAGCCAGGCCTAGTTGTTATGTTGTTATTTATTTACACAAGGAGGGTTGAGCTGACTTGAGTTCCCCCCTTTATTTCACACATGCACGCACACACACACACTAGGGCTTTCACTCTGGCTTTTTACTAGTTGACTAGTTACCTAGTTTTTTTTTTTTTTTTTTTTTTTAGTTACCTAGTTTACTAGTCGACTAGTAAACTAGGTAACTAGTCAACTAGTACAAAAACGAGTCAACTAGTACCAACAAGGTCGACTAGTGGATTTACTAGTCGACTAGTTGAATAGTCAAGCCCTAACACACACACACACACACACTCACACTCACACTCACACTCACACTCACACTCACACTCACTCTCTCTCTCTCTCTCTCCCTCTCCCTCTCCCCTGGAAACTTCCCAGCAACTTCCCAGCAGAAATAAAGTGTTCCACTGTTGAGCTGCTCTTCGTTGAGGGCTATAGATGCCTTGAATAAATCTCTCTCTCTCTCTCTCTCTCTCTCCCAGGTGCTGGCCACGGGCCTCAGTGCCCTCTACTCCTCGCTGCCCAGGAAGATGGAGGTGCGCGGGGACGACTGGCACGCGCTGCGGCGCGAGGACTGGATGGGCGAGTCGTCGCTGGTGCTGTTCATGAACTCCCTGGAGTTCTGCAACGCCGTGGTGCAGGTGGCCCACCCCCTCGTTAGCTCCCAGCTGCTGGACTACCTCCATAACGGCTTCCTGGTGCCCGTCATGGGCCCCGCCCTGCACAAGGTAACTGTTTGTACGCCAGTGTTGTTGTTGTAGCAAAAGTTAGATTTTTGTTTGTTTAAGTCACAGTCTTTTGAGTGTAGTTTTAGTCACATTTTAGTCACCTGGAATGTTTTTGTGTTTTTTTTGTCTATTTTAGTTGATAACATAACTATCCATTTAGCTGGGGACCCCCTGGAACCCCCTCAAGGACCCCTGGGGGGTCCCCGGACCATCACTTTGAGAACCACTGGTGTATGACTGTCATTTCTCTCCTCTCCTCCTCCTCCTCCTCCTCCTCCTCCTCCTCCTCCTCCAGTCGTCGGTGGATGAGATGATCGCCTCCACAGCCTACCTGGACCTCTTCCTCCGCAGCGTGACGGAGACGGCTCTGCTCAAGACCTTCCTCCGCTTCATCCTGCTCCATCGCCACGACAACGACACCATCCTGGACACGCTGCTCATGCGCATCAGCAGCAACTCCAGGGTCAGTGTGCGTCCGTGTGTGTGTGTGTGTGTGTGTGCGTGCGTATGTCGGGAGTGCCCAGAAATTGTGGCCGATCACGTCATTTTCAAAGGCTTTTCAGAGTAAAATCTGCCTCGTCTGCTGGCACTCTAGCACCATTTTCCGGTAAACAAACGGTTAAAGGTGGTTTAAAAACGGTTAAAGGTGGTTGCACTTGGATGCGTTTTTCGGAAAACCGATGGAGAAACGCTGCTAAAAATCCGAAAAACGCACTCCGTGTGCAGGGACCTTAAAGCTGATATAAGCAATTATGTCAAAATTGTAATTACTTTTTTTATTATTATTTTATTCAGACAGCCAGCAATTAGTACCAAGTAATAAAGTAATAAAGTACCAAATGTAGAAAGTACTCACTATGCAGAATGTCCCATTTCAAATGAACAAATGTTAATTTGAAATGGCAGATCTACAAGCTCACATGGCCGAAACGTACCTGTGTGTATATAGGGTTGAATTGGGAAATACAGGTTTTGTAATAATATAATAATAATATAATAATAATCAAACTCTGCAAAGTAACTAGTAACTATAGTTTTCAAATAAATGTAGTGGAGTAAAAGTCAAACTATTGGAAATTGGAAATACTCAAGTAAAGTACAAATGCCTCTACTGTAATTAAGTACAGTGCTTAAGTAAATGTGCGTAATTACTTTGACGCCTCTGGATGCTATGGTGCTAATGTGTGTGTGTGTGTGTGTGTGTGTGTGGGCGGTGTGTTGATTTAGAAAGAAGCAACAATAATGTGATGCACACAAGCAGGTTCCTATAGCTGTTGAACTAACGACCATGTTTGAGATATTCTGAGCCATACTTGTCGGCGTGGAAGAAGCGGTGTTCCCGTTGTGGGGCGGGGTGTCAGCGATATTCTGACGGCTGACAGACAGTGTTCCACTTTGACTTATTATGACAGAGATATCTATCTAACCAACAACCAGTGTTGTTCTTGTCGATTTAAAAACTAAGACGAAAAATGTCCGTCGACTACCCTTTTTCCACTGACGAAAACAAAATGGAAACTAAATTAATACTAAGCTATGATGACTAAAACTGAGAGTAAATATATTGACAATTTCGTCAAAAAATAAAAACTTGACTAAAATGTTAGGAAGGGACTAGTGGACAAGAGATCCAGTAAGTCATTCTACACTTGTTTGCATGCTGAAAATAGCCGATGTGTAAAATCAGTCATTACGACGGCATCAAAGCCCACCAAAATACATTTTAGTCGACTAAATCAACTGTAGATTCAGTCGACTAAAATCGTATGATGTTTAGTCGACTAAAACTAGACTAACACTAAAACATTTCAGGTGACTAAAATGTGACCAAATGAAGGGTCATTCCAAAAACTATGACTACTTAGACTAAAATAGAAATTTGCTGCCAAAAACAACACTGGTTCCTCTTTGTGCTAACCTTTATTCGCTGCACTGTCAGGGTCCCCAATAAAACGGACCAATAAGACAATAAAATGGCTAAACAAGATGCAATAAAAGCCAAGTTGTAACAGTTTTACTACCGTGTTAAAACCTCCAGACCCATCGATTTGCACTGATGATAAACATTCAAAAAAGAAATGCTTGGCCTTATGTTAAAGCATATTTGTTCTCTTGTCATTTGGGTATGGGGGACCCGCCAAAAGTAAGCTGGGTAAAGTATTCTTTATTTAAGGACATCAATAATCAAGTTATACAGCATTTGTCAAAACATAACACAATATAAACAATGCTAAAAGGGTGGGGCGAGAAAGGCCCTTATTAAAATTATCATCATTCATTCAATCCTTGCCACTACAAAGTCTGGTCGCAAAGGTATTAACATATTTCACCCAATTAGACCAAAACGTTATAAACTTAAACAGTCTGAGAGAGAGAGAGAAAGTGATCCTTGTTCCGGGTTGGATGTGGTTTTCATTTTGCGGTTGTGTGTCAATGTCTTGCAGCTCTGCATGGTGTCTCTAAGTCTCTTCAGGACTCTTCTCTCCCTCAACTGTGAAGACCTCATGCTGCAGCTTGTTCTCAGGTAGGACCTACACATACATGTGGCTCTTTTCATCCCATTTTGACCTGAGGGCAAACAGGTTTACTGCCACCTGCTGGACGCAAAGCCAACCTCAGACTGCCACAGGCTGTGGGGGCGATTTAGAGGTTGCACACACAGCACAGAAACGGATGTTGTGGGCGTCCATCTTGTCCTAAAAAAATAGCGTCAATGCTAGCGAGCTAAAATATAGCCATCCTTGCTCTAGAAAGCACCAATGTTTCCATCTAGACCACCGGATAATCAGCAAAGACCTCCGAACATTGTGCTAATTGACCAAACCATGGAGAGATCTGTAGATTAGGAGTTATTCAGCTTTTAGTCTGCCTGTATAATGGGAGGTGGATGGCAACGCGCATGCGCGATCCGGTCTAGGTACGCTAAAGAAGGAAAGGCCGACCCAAAATAATAATGAAAAAATAGTTCTCAGCGTCGCGGATTTATATCCATAATAAAGCTAATCTGACGGAGCATTCCGACACGAGCGGAAGGTTATTACAGACCTTATGGCGGAGCATTCCGCCAAAAGTAGGGATTGTGTTAAAAGGTGACACAAAATGCAAATGGTGTCACTCACTGCAGGTTGTATAGGAGGTCGTGCCTTTAAGCGTATAGGTGTGTTTTGGCGCCCCCTCTCAGGTATCTGCTGCCCTGCACCCACGTCATGCTGAGTCAGCGCCGCGCCGTCCGGGAGACGGACCTGTACGGGAAGTCGGCGGACAAGTTCCTGTCGCTCATCCCAGAGTGCTGCCGCCTCAGCACGACGGAGCGCGACGACGACGACGCCTTCTGGGGGAAAGGTACAGTAAGCTCAACGAACCGACCTGAGACCAGATTCTATTATAGTCTTTTAACCCATTCTGACCTGAGATCAGTTTCTACGAATGTCTTCTACATCCTGACGGTTTTCAGAAAAAGCTATGTTTCTGTGTCAGTGGTTTGTCGATTTTTCAAAAATAGCAGACCTACAAGCTGATGAGCTTGTAGATCTGCTATTTTTGCATGACATAATGCTAACACCAAAAGGGGTTCCCGCCCAAAATGGGTTTAAATCAGTGGTTCCCAAACTTTTCATGTCAAGGACCCCCAAATTGACACTAATTAGACCCCCATTTGGAAAGCCAGAGACCCCCCCAATAAGAGAAGATTTTTACGGCTCTAAGCAGTGATTCTCAACCCGTTTAATTTCAAGGACCCCCCCAGTTTGACATGCATTAGGCTACGGACCCCCATTTAATGGCATTTCTATCTCTGGGACAACAATTTATATTGTAAAATCACTGTTAATTTAAACTCTGAGAGTGTACAAATGTCCATTCCATTTGTACACTCCCATAAGGGTCCATTTGGTTCCTAATTATAATTTAGCTGGTGACCCCCTGGAACTCTCAAGGACCCCTAGGGAACCCCACTTTGTGAACCACTGTTCCAAATCGTCACAGTTTTCTATGAAAAACCTGTTTATAATGTCAGCGGTGCTCAAACTATTTCATGTCAAGGACCCAAAAGATTATATGCAATTGGCTGCTGACCCCCATCTGAAAATATTTCCCCCCCAGAACCAAAGATATGAGTTAAAACGTTTGCTGTGGATGAATATATGTTCAAAGATTTGCACACGTTTTCAGGATCTTTCAAAAATGGCAGATCTACAAGCTCGGCACTCGGTGCCGCGCTATGAGCTTGTAGATCTTTCAACAGCTAAAGTTTAAAATAATAGAGCGCCGAAGTCCTGACGTCACTCGCTCATCCCCTGGTTCTGCCTGGTTCACGGAAGTCGTTTCTCTATGGAGAATAACATGGGGTGATCTTAAAATCGTCTACTATAAGCATTGTGGTCCAAAAATAAACAAGCTGTCTCTGCGATATTGTCAGGGAGCTGTCTCTGTATCGTTTGCGACAGTCACTCATATATGATACAGTCTATTCCTAGCGAAAATGTAACTAATTCAGTAGCAGTAACAATAGCGTTTTCTCTCAGTCGGTTGATTCTTCATATACATATGATTGAAACGGCCGGGATGACAATGTTTATTTTTCAAACACAGTTCTTATACGAGGCGATCTAAAATCCCCCTATGGGGATTACAATGCAAATAAAAAGTACATGAACCCGTGCATTTGCGCCCTCTACCGATATTGACGTCAGACTTCGGTGCTCTATTGTTAATGTGGTTAAAATCTAATGTAACGCCTGGGATTCGAACTCGGGTCTCCCACTTGAAAGCCCAACATCTTAACCACTAGACCAAAGGGATATTTCTATTCCCTATGGACCGGGGGAGATATTAGACTTTTGAGGCCATCAGGCTCTGAGCCACTCTGCTACACTATAGCGCCACCATCAGGCTCTGAGCCACTCTGCTACACTATAGCGCCACCATCAGGCTGAATGTCATTACATACATTTGTTTTTTAATAAAGTCTGATTAATAGTAATACACACATCTCTATAGCATCAATCTGGGGGGCCCTTGGTAGTCGGGGCGTGTCAGGATCCTGACAGGAACCAAGAGATCAGATGAGAGTTGTGCTACAATTAAGATGCATGAATGTCAGTCGTTTCTGCCTGTAATTCCTAGAATGCATGACCTGCTTGATAAGACGAAGCATGCAAATGCATTTTATTATACAGTTACAGTATGTGTTACAGTCATGCATTTCTGAACTCATGTTCTTTTATCGTCCGTAAAGATCCCATGTGATGACGGACATTATTGAAAATGTAAGCGATGCAAAAGACCTTTTTTTTTTTTAGAACATGTCCACACCTAGTTAATGCAAAACAATAAATAAACACAGAAAACGCTGCCACTTTTGATTTCTCCAAGGGCGTTACTTAACCCATTCTGGGTTCCCCCTTTTGGTGTTTTAAACAATATGTTATACTTTAACTATTGAAAAATAAGCTCCAGCTTGTAGGTCTGCTATTTTTGACAAATCGTGAAAATGTGGCACATATCTTCGAATATGTTCTTTTTAACGTTTTTAGCTCAAATCTTTGCTTCTGGTCGGGGTACCTGGAACAACATATTTTCAGATGGGGGGGGGGGTCCTTGACATGAAAATGTTTGAGAACAACTGACATAGAAACATGAGGTTTTTCAGAAAACTGTTAGAAGACCCTTTTTTTTTTATCGTCCTCCGGTCAAAAATTCGTTAACAATCCAATTGTGCCCTTTTTTTACATTTCTGCAGCGCTGAACAACAGCCCCAGTTCAGAGTCTCCGGTCCTCCAGGCCCGGCCCAGCACCCCCAACCGCCTGGCCCTGTTCATGCGCCAGCAGAGCGGCGGAGGAGGAGGAGGAGGAGGAGGAGGAGGAGGAGGGGGGCCCACCACGCCCACCACCGGCGGCACAGAGCCGCCGTTGCTGCCCTCCTCGTCGTCGTCGCCGCGCCGCGGCAGCACCCCGGCCTCCTCACTCCTCCCCCTGTCTCCCGACAGCCCCATGCACCAGCCGGCGGTCTCCACCGACTGCCTGGACTGGGAGTCGGGCTACCTCGAGTACCTCGGCGACGCGCGGCGGAGCGTGGAGCACTGCTCCTGGGCCTGCCGCGACTGGTCGGCCCCATACGACGGGGAGAACCCCTCCCCCGGCGCGGTGCCGCCGCCTCCCCCGCCGCCCGGCACCGCCCACCCCTCCTCCCTCCTGCCCGTGTTCCCCGAGCACTTCTCTTTTCAGCAGGCGGGGGCGGGGGGGGGCAGCACCACCCCCCCTCCTCCTCCTCCTCCTCCTTCGGCCCAGCAGCAGCAGCAGAGGGCGGCCGTGGTGGCGGCGGCGCGCTCGGAGTGGAGCGGCGCAGAGCGAGACAGCGGCGAGTGGGACGTCACCATCGGCAGGAACAACTGCATCAGCCTCACGCCGCGCTCAAAGAAGCGCAGCCTGCAGAGGGAGGAGCTGCCGCTCCCCGCCAAGCCTCTCCTCCTGCCCTCCTCCTCCTCCTCGCCTTCTTTGGGCCCGTCTCCGTCCAACTCCTCCTCCTGCCCCCCGCCGTCGTCGTCCTCCTCGGCCCCCCCTCGCCTCCCCCCCACCATGGTCGCCCCCCCCCACCACCACCAGCCCATGTTCAACGGCACCTCCTCCTCGGGACAGCCGGACGCGTCGTGCGTCGTCGCGGACGGCCTGGACGTGGACAGCCTGGAGGTGAAGAAGGTGAAGAGAGACTTGGGCGAGCACGCAGCGCGGCGGCATCCGGACGAGAACTCTAATCAAAATGGCGCCCACGTCGTTGCAACGCACAGCGAGGTCGACGGCGGCGGCGACATCAGCGACGCGCAGATCGCGTCTCAGGGCTCCGACGTCGCCTCCTTGGTCACCAACTCCCTGGACGACACTGACACACCCTCGGAGACCCCCGTCCTCAAAGACAACGTCCACCACCAGCAGGGCGGTCTGCAGTCCGTGGAGAGCCTGATCAAGGAGCTCCTGGAGCAGGCGCCGGGCGACCACCACCACCACCCGCTCCCCCCCGGAGGAGACTCCAACGGCCAGGGCATCAGCATCGAGGCCTTCACCCAGGAGCTGAGAGAGCTGGAGGAGCGAGTGAGGGAGCGGAACAGAGCCGCCATGACGCGGCAGCCCGAGGAGACGGTGTTGACCGGCAGGCGTGAAGAGGAGGAGGAGGAGGAGGAACGCCTGGCCTCTTCTCCCCCGGAGGCCGAGCTCATGGCGGCCACGACGGGGGCCGGAGGCGAGGCCAAAGGAGAGGGCTCCACCGTGGGGCTGTGTAGTCCCGTCAAGCCCCTGGGTCAGCCTACCGGACAGCCTTACACAGGTGAGATATATACTTGGGTATGGATGGGGGTCGATTTGACATGGCAGGTTGTGTGGTTGTACTAGCTATTTTCAGGCAAAGAGATTGGGTGGTACTTTTTGTGGTACTTCTGCATATTTGTGCCATTGGGAGCCAACACACGGACATGGATCATGAGGGCATCCTACGGGACCCTCAGGGCATATTACTAAAACTATTACCCTACTCTAAAATATCTATTTAGTAACCATTATAATTATGTGCCGGTCACGTTCTTGTTCTCCTGATCCGATTCCAATCATTTGATTTTGAGTATCTTCCCCGATTTCCGATCGCGTGTGTTTTTTGAGTGGTGCAACCACTCCTGTAGACAGCTATGTGTGTGGCTGTGTCCCTGGCTGTGTCCGAGCACGAAAATAGCGTTATAGAGCGTTTGTTCACCACCAAGTGTCACTGTTGCACAGCCTAACGCACAGACACAGTCCAGGGAGGAGGACTTGTGCAGTGCAGTGCAGTGCAGTGCAGTACAGTACAGTACAGTACAGTACAGTACAGTACAGTACAGTACAGTACAGTACAGTACAGTACAGCACAATTTAGGGCTTTAAGCAACTAGTCTATTATTCAACTAGTCGACTAGTAATTCCACTAGTCGTCCTTGCTGGTACTATTTGACTAGTTAAGAAAAACAAAATTAAAGGTTGTTTTTTTTTGTGGGCCTCAAGATCAGCTAGAATGCTAGATTATAGTCACCAATGTACACAGTTTTTAAATGCACAAATATAAAAACAAATAACAATAATTTATTTTTTTACATAAACTATACTAGTAGAAAAAACTAAAAGTGAAAACCCTAGCACAAGTACAGTACAGCACCACTCACTCAGACTGGTCTGATTTTTAAATGTTCTGTCCCCCCCATAAAGTATATTTACTTTATTATCAATGTTGAAGATTTGATTGTACTGTGGCGCTGTAGCTATCAAATGTAGTAGACGGATCATGAGTCGTTTTGTGTTTGTGTTGTGTTCTGCTGGATGAATGTTGTATGTAAATGTATGTAATAATAATATGGAAGAAATGTTTTAATGATGATATGTTTAAGACCTCAGGTAGAATAGCTCTGCTGTGACTCACAGTAAGCCAATGGGGAGATCTAATAAATAAATCAAATCTTCCCATCCACCCACAGGTCCGTTCATGGTGGTGGTGTTCGCCAAGCTGGAGAACATGCTGCAGAACTCCCTGTACGTCAACATCCTGCTGACGGGCATCGTGGCCCAGCTGGCCTGCTACCCTCAGCCGCTGCTGCGCTCCTTCCTGCTCAACACCAACATGGTCTTCCAGCCCAGCGTCAAGTCCCTCATCCAGGTACGCCGCAGCGCATCGTCACATTTTATATCGGTCACACCTGGAATGTTTTAACCCATTCTGACCTGAGATCAGATTCTAAAAATGTCTTCTACACCCTGACAGTTTTCTGAAAAAGCTATGTTTCTATGTCAGTCGTTCTTCGATAATAAAAAAAAAATCACACACGTGTGAACTGAGTGGTGCAATTCCCCCCCCCCCCTCTCTCTCTCTCTCTCACTCTCTCTCATTAGAGTCACTACCCCTCTCACTGTTTATGGCGCCCCCTACTGCTATTATTAAGTCACATACTCATGCTCACACAGACAGACACACACACAAACAAGTACGAGGACATTGCAAGCTGGTTGTAGGAGTGGTTGCACCACTCAAAAATAGCAGACCTACAAGCTCATAGCGCGCCACTCGGTGGTGAGCTTGTAGATCTGCTATTTTTCAATAGCTAAAGCATAGCATAATGCTAACACCTAAAGGGGCCCATTGGTCACCTGGAATGTTTTAGTGTGTTTTAGTCGACTAAATATCGGAAGGTTTTCGTCGACTAAATCTACGGTTTATTTTTGTCGACTGAAATGTGTTTTTGGCGGGGCCTTGATGCCGTCGCCATGATTACATTTGCTGAAAATAGCCGGTCTACAAGCTATACAACACGTCACGCTGCGGCTATTTTCAGCATGCAACCAAGTGTAAAATGACTTATACTGGATCTCTTGGTCCACTATAGTCCCTTCATAACATTTTAGTCTAGTTTTTATTTGTTTGACGAAATTGTCAATATATTTAGTCTTAGTTTTAGTCATCAGTTTTCATTTAGTTTCCATTTGGTTTTCGTCAGCGGAAAAAGGTAGTCGACATTTTTCGTCTTAGTTTTAGTCGACGAAATCTTGGATTCTGACCCATTTAGACCTGAGAAATGATTCCACAATAATGTCTTCTAAATTTTTCTGAAAAACCTATGTTTCTATGTCAGTGGTGCTCAACCTTTTTCTTGTCAAGGACCCCCAGAATTGTCTGTATTTGGCTGCCGACCCCCATCTGAAAATATGTTGTTCCAGGGTTGCTCCACTCAATGTTAGTATTGGATGCATTCTTTAGTCAAAAACTGGCTATAAATAGCAAGGAGTTATTTAGTTTACTGCTAGAGGTAGACCACATGTCAGAGAAGAATGCTAACAATTATAGACAAATACTATCTGCACTTAGTTCAAAGAAGGTTTTTAATATGATTTATTGGATTCAAATAAGGAGATAATAGCATATATATATATATATACATACAGTACCGGTGTGTATATATATATATATATATATATATATATATATATATATATATATATATATATATATATACAGTATATATACTTGTTTAATGTTTTAAGTGCACTTGTCAAACATATTTTAGCATCATTTATAGTTGGTAATTTATTTATGGGTTGGTCCCAAAGATACCCCCAACAGTGTCCATTAGTCACACAGTGATTTTCAACCATTTTCATTTCAAGGGCCCCCTGCGGTTTGTCCTGAATTAGGCTACGGTCCCCCATGTAATGACATTTCTATCTCTGGGACTCCAATTTAAATTGTAAAATCAAAGTTAATTTAACTCTGAGAGTGTAAGACACACTTCTGTCCACTGCTCTCTGCTGCCCCCCCCCCCCCCCCCCCTTCCACCTCACCTAGAAGATGATGGAAAAAAAACAAAATAGCTCAAGTTTGTCTAATACAAATTCCACCCCTCCAAGGTGTTGGGTTCGGTGAAGAACCGCATCGAGGCGTTCGCAGCGTCCCACGGAGACTTCCCCGCCATGCTGAGGAGAGCCCAGCGGTACCTGGCGGCGCGGAGCAAAGTGGACTGGACCTCCCAGTCTCCCACGGCGGCCCATACGCTGAGACGCTCCGACTCGCTGGGTGAGCAGCGGCACAGATATAAATATAACCCTTTTATTTAGACCTGAGGACCATTCTACAAATGCCTTCTAAATCCTGACGGTTTTCTGAAAAACCTCATGTTTCTACGTCAGTCGTTCTCAAACATTTTCATGTCAAGGACCCCCATGTAATTTGCTGCCGACCCCCGTCTGAAAATATGTTGTTCCAGGGAACCTCCCCCAGAAGCAAAGATATGACTTAAAAACGTTTGCTCTGAAAGAATATATTCAAAGATTTGCACCACATTTTCACGATTTTCCAAAAATAGCAGACCTACAAGCTCGTAGCGAGCTTTTAGGTCTGCTAATTTTTCAATAGCTAAAGCATAATGTAATGCTTAAAAACACCAACAGGGGTTCCCGTCTAGAATAGGCTAAGAAAAAAGGCTTCTAAAACAGTTTTCTGAGAAGAAAAAAAAAACTATGTTTCTATGTCGGTGGTGCTCAACCTTTTTCCATGTCAAGGACCTCCAGAATGATCTGTACTAGCCCTTACCCGTTGTGAGATATTGCCCCAACAAGCTTGTAGATCTGATATTTTTCAACAGCTAAAGTATAAAAGGGGTTCCCGACCCGTCCTGAATGGGATAAAGTAATAAACACGCACGTGCACACACACACACACACACACACACACACACACACACACACACACAGGCCATAAGAGAGGTAGCAAATAGAAAATATGCCATGAATAATGGCGGCCAGGGCTCTCATTTGAGATGATTTGTTGGGGAAACTGTGCCATCTGTTGCTTGCTGGGCTGGGTTAATGAGATGCTATATATGGTAGCACCGTGGACCCAGCAGGAGGAGAGAGAGAGGAGATAGCCCTCATACGGTAGTGATGTCTGCCTATTAGAGCCTGGCAGCCATGGCAGGGCTCCACGCCGATCCTATCCTTACTGAGATATTCAATCAGCCTTAGCTACAGTACGCTCTGAGATTCATATTTTTTCTTTCGTGTGTGTGCGTGTGTGCGTGTGTGTGTGTGTGCGCGCGTGCGTGTGTGCGTGTGCATGCTCGCTCATCTGTGGTTTGAGGTCTCAAAGACTTTTATCAAACCTTAAAGATTGCCGGGATTTTTTTCCCCCACCCTAAAAACATGATCATCAGGTATTATTATATTATATAAGGAGGATGAATGTTTAAAAAAAAAAGTGTACAGTATTTGTTAGAATGTCGTTTCTATGTGGACAGTGGACACTGATGGCGGTGGCTAGCGTATATAGACATGGTAACGCCTCGCCTGCCTCTGATTGGCCTGCCGGCCTTATACCAGTGTTTCAGTGTTTCCTCTCTCTCTCCCTGTGTGTTCTCAGTGAAGAGCCGCAAGCCGTCGCTGGGCGACCTGATCCTGCGCCACACCAACAGCCCCACCCGGGCCCGCCACGCCGCCCAGCTGGCCCTGGCGCACGTGCGAGACGGCGGCCAGTCGCTGCACAGCGCCCTGTTCCGGGGAGGAGGGGGCGGCAGCGCGGGGCCAGCCTCGGCCAGCGGAGGAGGAGGAGGAAGCGGCGGCGGCACCTCCTCGCTGGAGAAACAGGCGGAGGCGCTGCGGGTGAAGAACGCCGTCTACTGCGCCGTCATCTTCAGCGAGTTCCTCAAGGAGCTGGCGGCGCTGGCTCAGGAGCACGCCGTCGCCGTTCCCTTCCCCCACAGCCAGGGGGGGGCAGAGGAGTAGCGGGCATAGCTTCCAGCTTCCAATCGATTTGCTTCTTGTTTTTGTGCGACTGACACACAAAGCGCACACAAAAACAAGCGGGAGGATTATCACCAATGAGCTCCAGCTGTGTGGGGCCTGGGGAAAAAAACCTGCACTGACACCCTCCTGCCACCTGGTGGTGGGGGGGGGGCAGGCGGGAGCACTGATAAATATGGTTGTTTTTTTGCCATAGTTGACGGAAAATGGGTCGAGTAAACAACAGCGACTTTGGAACACTAGGAACGTTGTAGTCGTCGGTTGCAATTGCATTTTGTTTTTCTATCGAAATTCATATAGGATAGTTATACCTATAATTATATATAAGGAGGAGATGGACGTGTCAAATTCTATGATACTGTGCATATCATGTATATAGTATTTATGTATAGAAATTATTATACGCAGTAAAATCTCAATGGATGCTCTTGATTTGGGAGCCTGTATATATATAAATATATATACGCATACCATGCCATAGTATATAGTGCGGCAAATTAAAGCCGCTGCTAAATGGATAAAATAGGCGCGCACACTTAAGTGCTAGTCTGTCCGCTTTCCCTTTTTTTTTTTTTTAAGCTCGAATCAAGGATATTTTAACCCATTTTGACCTGGGAACGATTCTATAAATGTCTTCTAAATCCTGACAGTTTTCTGAAAAAGCTATGTTTCTATGTCAGTGGTTCTTCGATTTTTCAAAAATAGCAGACCTACAAGCTCGTAGCGCGCCACCGAGTGGCGCGCTAAGAGCTTGTAGATCTGCTATTTTTCAATAGCTAAAGCATAACATAATGCTTACACCAAAAGGGGTTCCCGCCCCAAAATGGGTTAAGCTCGAATCAAGGCTATTTTAAGGCTCGGTGCAGAAGCGAAAGGGTTTTTCCTCCCAGAAGTTTTAGAGCCAAAAGACCCTACATACACGGAGCACTGACCATATTATAAGGCTATTCAATCAACTCTATCCCGGAAGTATCCAATCGGCTTTTGAGCATTAATCTTTCTATAGGACAAAGCCCCTTGTGTTTTATCTCGTCATTTTTTACATCGTATCGCATCAATCAATGGATAAGAGGACAACCAGAAGTTTAAACCGGTGGTGGTGTTTTTATTTTATTTTGATTTTGACATTTTCAACACATACCACCTCATTGTTGGAGAGACTTGGATATCTGTGAATGGTAGAACGAGAGCAGAGGCATGGGAGAGAGAGACTCTCTCTTCTCTCAACCCCTCTGAATCGGGGGGGGGGGGGGGGGGGGGACCAGTGTATACGGGGGGGGGGGGGGGACTCTTTGTGTAATTCGTTTTGTAGTTTTATTTTATTATGTATTAACATCTCCATTTGATTTTGACGTGCTTTTCTTTTGTACACCATCCATTTTCTAGACATATCGGTAACATGTGCACATGGGTCTTTTATACTGTGTGTGTGTGTGTGTGTGTGTGCGCGCGCGCGTGCGTGTGCCTGTGTGTGTGTGTGTGGTCACATTGTTTTAGGGCAATGGTTCTCAAATGTTTTCATGCCAGGGACCCCCTCTGAAATTGACACTTATTAGCCCCGCGGGCCCCCCATTTGATAAGATATGCCAGCTAGGAACCCCCATAAGAGATTTATTTTACGGCTCCAGCAGTGATTCTCAGCCATTTTAATTTCAAGGACCCCCCAGTTTGACATGCATTAGGCTACAGACCCCGCATTTAATGGCATTTCTATCTCTGGGACCCCCCAATTTATATTGTAAAGCTAAAGTTGATTTAACTCTGTAAACGGGTCCATTTGGTTCCATTTGTACCATCTCTGAGTTACAGACCCATAACGGCGGGGCTCCACCGGGCGCGTTGCGTCTCCGTCGCGTGCGTCAAAAAAAGAACCGGGGCAATTTTAATGCAGTCACGCAACGCAATGCAACGCAACGCAATGCAACGCAACGCGGGCAGTGGAGCCACCCTTCATTGATTAAAAAGGGAACATTCCCTGACGGTGACGGAGACGCGACGCTGACGCGCCCGGTGGAGCCCCGGCGTCAGGGTCCTAACTATCCATCATAGTTGAGGACCCCCTCGGAGCTCCCTCCCGGACCCCACTTTGAGAGCCACTGTTTTTAGGGATTGACTCTCCAGTCCATCACAATGCCATGCCTCTCTGGTGGCTCATCGTTGTCTGTGCTCCAATCCGAGGAATGCTCTTTTTTTTCCCTACATATTCTGGAGTCTGTGAGATAGAAGGGAAGTGAATATTTTTATTGTGAGCGTCGGCATTCAAAGATTAGTAATCCCTTTGAACTTTGAAAAAAAAAGGACTGCTTCATGTGGCGTTCGTTGATATCTTTTCATGAAAGCAGATCTTTGTCCTCCCCAAAAGGCCGACTTGAAACATTGCATTGAAGAGCATTCTTCAGTTCAATTAGCACCACTTCGCGTCTCTCGACAACTTTTTTTTAAGTTTTCGTCTCAAAGCAAAGTCATAAACCGGAGACGGGCAGAAAAGACGGCAATAAAAAAACATTCAGAATCGAAACATGCTGCTATTTTTCCGTTAATACTAATAACAACCCACTTTAAACCAGTGCTATCAGCTATTACTTAGCCTCATTTTGCCTTTTTCTTTTTCTTCCCGTCAGGTACCAATATTGTAGATAGTGTGTCTGAGGATGTGGAAGGGTCAACATGGGCTCTGACCATGCCAAGTGTTGCAGTGACTGAGCGGCTTATTTATTCTTTTGTGTTTTGGAAGTCGAGAGTAGTTGCAAGGCCCACAGTGTTTGAAGATTATCGCCAAGACACTATAATCACTTTACGTTTTTGTTTGTTTGTTGATAAAAAAAAAAATGTATTTCAAAGGTTTCGTATATTATCAAGGACTCAAGCGGTGTGTGTGCGTAGCGTATGACGTAACGTATGACTGCACGCGCGTGCGTTAATATGACGTAACGTATGACTGCACGGGCGTGCGTTAATATGACGTAACATATGACTGCACGTGCGTGCGTTAATATGACATAACGTATGACTGCACGTGCGTGCGTTTTGAAAGTCCATCTGAGACTCTAGTCTTTGTGAACCGATCCAACTTTGCACATACTAGCCACGTCTCTCAATGTTATTCTTAGCAGTGGAGAGCCACTGCCTTGCCACCATCATGTCATACAAAGTCTAATTTCTCAAAACTTGAAATTGGATAATATGCCATCATGTTTTTTTGTTGTTGTTTAGGACAAACATCATGCCTTGTCGTCAATAAAACAAAAAGCCATAGCTGCGGTCCTCTGCTCTGAAAATAAGATTTTTAGTAATTGATTAGTAGTGACAGGTTTTTCTTTTGTAGGAAGAAAAAGAAACCTGATCATTTTAGTTTTTAATGTGCGTTTTACTAATATTTCTCATGACAATAACATACTGTAGGCTCATTATATCGGTAGACATAAGAGAGTACTTCTAAAAGAGGTAGGTGCAGTGGTGGAAAAAGGACTCAATTGTTTTACTTAAGTAAAAGTACCAATACTGCAATTTAGAACTACTTCGTTACAAGTAAAAGTGCGGAATTGAAAATGTACTTGAGTAAAAGTACAAAAGTATCGGCATCAAAATGTACTTAAAGTGAAAGTACTCATATTGGAGAATGTCCCATTTCACAAGTTCAAAATGTGTAGAAAATCTACACATTTGCGTTGTGACGCATTGAGAGCTTGTAGATCGGCTATATGGCCGAAATGTATAGGGTTGAAGTGGTTAATGTATGTTTTCTAATCAAAATTTGATTTTTTGGCTCTCTCTGAGATGTAGTAGAAGTAAAAGTTCTGGAAATCGGAAATACCCAAGTAAAGTACAAATACAAAATTGTACTTATGCACAGTACTTAAGTAAAAGTACTTCGTTACTTTCCACCACTGGGTAGGTGTTTTTGTATTGCTCTCCGTCAGGGTGCTTAAGCTGAAAGCGCTCCCTCGCCCATTCCAGGGCCCTTTCACTGGCTATATTGGCTCATCTCCTGCCCCGTGAACAATATCAGGCCCTGTTGGTGCTGAGCAGCGCTAAATGGTTCACTCCCCAGTTCTAACATTATCAGGCCCTGTTGGTGCTGAGCAGCGCTAAATGGTTCACTCCCCAGTTCTAACATTATCAGGCCCTGTTGGTGCTGAGCAGCGCTAAATGGTTCACTCCCCAGTTCTAACATTATCAGGCCCTGTTGGTGCTGAGCAGCGCTAAATGGTTCACTCCCCAGTTCTAACATTATCAGGCCCTGTTGGTGCTGAGCAGCGCTAAATGGTTCACTCCCCAGTTCTAACATTATCAGGCCCTGTTGGTGCTGAGCAGCGCTAAATGGTTCACTCCCCAGTTCTAACATTATCAGGCCCTGTTGGTGCTGAGCAGCGCTAAATGGTTCACTCCCCAGTTCTAACATTATCAGGCCCTGTTGGTGCTGAGCAGCGCTAAACGGTTCACTCCCCAGTTCTAACATTATCAGGCCCTGTTGGTGCTGAGCAGCGCTAAATGGTTCACTCCCCAGTTCTAACATTATCAGGCCCTGTTGGTGCTGAGCAGCGCTAAATGGTTCACTCCCCAGTTCTAACATTATCAGGCCCTGTTGGTGCTGAGCAGCGCTAAATGGTTCACTCCCCAGTTCTCGCCAACAGCTTCAGAATTGCCACGAAGGAGGAAAGTGAAAACACTTTTGTGTTTTTTACGGGACGCCATCCTTCTTGTCCATCCAAACCTGCATTTCTTCCATCTGTTAAACCCATTTAGTTTAAACTTAAATAAATCACGGCTCATTTTGCTCCTACAGTGGGAGTCCATGGAGCCAGATAGCCCACGCTATTGGCTGGATTCCCTGCTTTTGCTTTTATTTTGTTTTTATAAAGGGAGATTATCATTTTACACCTTTTTTTATCACTGTCGATTTATACAATATGATCAGGTGTGTTGATGGTTAGTAGTTAGTTTATACATGATTAACTTTGTCAAACATCGTACATCAGGCCATTATCAATGTTGTATTGTATTATTTGTACAGTCTTGTTTCATGAACACCAAAGACATTTTTTTTAATATAATGAGGAGATTTGCCTGGAACCGTCTGTCAACTCAACGCCGAGTGATGTGAAATTCACACATTCAAAATAAGCAATCATTGATTGTGTATGAGAATTCTGCCCAGTATAATTGTACACAATATAAACACCATAATAATTATAATGAATCTTGTATACATTTACAGCTGTATATCATTCTCTAATATCACCTAAAACTTTTGTTTCTTATGATTTAACGATAAGAATTAAGATGACCAATAATAAAAAATAAATGAATAAAACGCCAGACCAAAAAAACCCAAAAGTAACAAAAACGTCATTGGAATTCAATAATGAATGTTGCTTTGGCCATTGTCAGTTTCCCATTTAGTATAATTCTAAATCCTGTCAGTCATAAAAATAACATCACTGGATAATAAAAGTTGTCAATTAGAATTATACAAGATTACAAAACATTCTAATTTACAAAAGTTCCTAAATTGCTAATATAATTACCTGGTTGTTTGATAATAAAGGTTTAAATGTGAGAACTCCTAAATTCTTCTACAGAAGTGATTATTTTTGGGAATAACTTACTGGGAATTGTTTTAATGGAAACGTGGACATACACAGTAGAACTAAACATCCTCACATTGCTAACCCAATGACTAATTTGGCCAAATTAACGAAATTATTGTCAATTCAATCTAGTGACTATAGTGGAACACCAGTATAGACACATTCCGTATTAAAATATTTAAAAAATATATTTTCACGATTTTTCAAAAATAGCAGACCTACAAGCTCCTAGCGTGCCACTCGGTGGCGCGCTATGAGCTTGTAGATCTGCTATTTTTCAATAGCTAAATTATAACAATGTTTAAAACGCCAAAAGGGGTTCCCGCTCCAAAATGGGTTAACGTCTTTGTTTTTAATCTCTTCAGAATGTATACAGCATAAATGTTCAGTTTCTTTCAGATTCAACTAAATTCTCGTGTGTGGATTTTTGACAATTTGCATTGCATCTTCATGTGATCTTTTTTATTTTTGTTCTTCTCTCCTTTGAGCTTGACTCCTCTTCTCCCCCTCTGAGATTTATCCCCCTTGGACTCTATGCAAAACCATGCTCTGGTGTCCTCTGATATGGGAGATAACAGACTACATGTACATAATGTATAAACCAATGGGTCTTACGCCGGAATGCAGGGGTGAATGAATTAACCAACCAACGGGACTGAATGAGAATCACAGCAAAAATGATGTTGAATGTTGCCAGAAATATTTTTCTATATTTTAAAATCATTCAAAAAAAAAAAAAAGAAGAGAGAATACAGTTCTGTATAAAGAAACACTAAAAAGGGAATGTTTATTAATTTATAAATGTTTTACCTAGCAATACTGTACATGTCCTCGCCTCTTTTTTTCTCATTCAAGCCTATCCCCACTGATGTCAGTATCACGGTGTGACTTGGTGCGAGGAGAAATGCAGGACGGACGACCGAGAACTGGAAACAGGGCTTTATTGCATGTTAAACAGGAAAACTCAGGATGCCTCACAGGGCTAGTAGCTCACAGGTACACACACACGACGTGTTTAAGGAAACAATTAAGAATCACACAGGAGCAACACATAAATACCAACACGCCCTGATGGCAATATTGTCCACAGCTGAGTCCAAAGGTGTCAGTCTATCAGGGGGGGGGGGGCGGGGAAACACACAGGGGGGTAAGGGGCAAACATAAGGACGGCGGTCCAGGCGTGGTACGTCCTAGGACAGGACGTGACAGCCAGAATAGAATCGGGCTTAAATTAAAGCCCCCATATGCGACTTCAGTCCCTACTCTGGACTGACCTGAAGTCAGTTGGAAGATCTAATTAGCCCTTCACTAGGGCTAATTAGCCCTTCACTTGACTCAAGTCAAGTACAAATACCTCAACATTGTACTTAAGTAAAAGTACTTAGTTACTTTCCACCACTGGCTTAGAGGCAGGCCCACGGCCAAGCGCAAAGGACACGCCTCCTTGTTCTTGGTCTATAGACCGATTCACAGAGGGGTGCCCTGGGCGCGGCCATTACTGAGGGGTAATCCATTGAGCAGGTGCTGCATAGGCCAGGTGTAGCTAATCAGTGCTGCTGCACTCAATGGTACACCTCAGTAATGGCCGCACCCAGGAAACCCTCTGTGAATCGGTCTATATGATCAGGCTCCAGCCACAACTTCCTTGGGAAAACTTGGGAAAGCGTGCTGATTTAAACGCTTGTTTCAACCCGTAAACTTAGATTTTCTTGTTCTCGCTTCTGAAGTAAAATTAGTTTTAGCTCATTATCGGACCTTTATGTTTTGGATACTAGAGACCTGCGGATGGCGGATTTTGCCGCGGGTGGTGCGGTTAATATACAGTAAATGAACAAATGAAACATATCCTGGTCTAACTGGAGAAAAAGGAGGCGCGCTCGTTTTACCCCGCCGGCTAAAGGAAAGGGCCACCCACGCGGGCGGAACTTCACCATCTAATACAAACACAAACCCCCATTCTGCCTCGCTAGCCTAGTGGACTACTATGCCACCTTGCAATCCGTGCTTTACCTGTTCACTGGGCTCACTTCCATCCTAGACTACAATTCCCATGACTCTTTGGTGCACTGCTTCTCCTTGTGGATAGGAGGAGGGCTGTCTTACTGGGACAACATGTAGTCCAGGAAGTAACTGAGCCCAGTGTCCATGACATCAGAGACACATGGGCTAAAGTATCTAAAACCACATATTACACACATAAAGATCCCCAGGAAAGTGTTCCAAATCTTCTAAACGCCATTAACATATTTCGAGACGAGATTAATGGATAATAGGCTATGTTAGTTTCTTGTGCTGGAAAGGTTGCTTGTTAATAACCGTGGGCCGTGGTAATGACATGTGACGTGTTGACATGAATGTCTCGAGACGTGTATCTTGATCATAATTAACACGCTTTTTTCCCTACTGAAAGTATACCTTTCAGTAGGGATTTTCTCAGATTTGTGTGACGTTCATCATAATTAGTACGCCCTATTGACCGTTTCAGAGCAGAGATGAGTCCAGACATGTGTTAACAAGCTCCATGTGTCATGCAGCTTGTTAAATTAATGATCTTACCAAAGCCTATATTTCCATGAATGTAAACGACAACCTATTTGTATCTAGACTCTCCTTATAACTGCAGCAGTCATGTTCGTACAGATTTGAACCTGGGTCTACTGCAAGTGCTGAATTTTGACCACATGTAACACTTTTCAACCAGTTGTGCCAGACACAGGATCTACTGTAAATGAGCAATAAGCAGACCAAACACAAACACCGCAATTGTAAGTTATATTATTGTATTCGCATGCTCATTGCATATTGAACAAAATAACATTGTATTCACAGTTTCACACAAACACCGGTAGTACAACTTTAACATAGGGGTGTGTTTTAGCAATAGAACTCTTTTAGCCCCACAGAAGGCCACAGTGATCTGAAAAGTGACATTTCCTGTAAATGCTGTAAATCATTCAACAGCATTGGGAGTATAGTGGTATTTTAGCCTAGGCTACTATACTCAATGATGGACTATACAACCGGTTCCTAACGTCAAATCAAATCAAATTTCACACGATTACTAACAATGTTTTATTGACTTTTTCAAGTCAAGGACCCCCAAATTTACACTAATTATCCCGCGGACCCCCATTTGAAAAGATATGCCAGGGACCCCCATAAGAGAAGATTTGTACGGCTCTAGCAGTGATTTTCAACCAGTTTAATTTCAAGGACCCCCAGTTTGACATGCATTCGTCTATGGACCCCAATTTAATGGCATTTATAATCTCTGGGACCCCTAATTTATATTGTAAAATCAATGTTAATTTAACTCTGAGAGTGTACAGTTAGAGTTACAGACCAATAAGGGTCCATTTGGTTCCAAACTGGGTTTATCTGGGGACCCCCTGGAACTCCCTCAAGAACCCCACTTTAGGAACCACTGCCTTAGACCAGCACAGACTGTTACCTAAAAAGAGAGAGAGACATAAACTAGAAAAAGTCAGCCACAATTATGGTAGTACATTTGAACGAGCCATTGTAAAGTTTTAATATGTTCTCCTTATGCATAATTTTGCATGTCAAAAACCGGTTAAGACTTTGAAAGTGGAGATTAGCTCTAAAAGATCCTGTGAACCCCAGCCATGCAAGTCAGCAGCATAGCATGCCAGGACCATCATGCACAATAAAGCTGCATTGATCTGAAAGTCTATAAAGATTAGAGGGAATAATAGGGGAAACGTCGTATAGGCTTATGATGGTTAGAAATGCTGCAAAACAAACCCGGGGCAATTCTATTTCAGTGTGCAGGTGTCTTTTATGTATTCCACTGCAGGGAATCGGCAAAACACTACTATACTCAACCCCCTCTCCTCTCCTAGGCCAGCATGGTCCCTGTTGGGGGAGTTGTATGTGCTTCACAAACACACAGGGACGTGCACACATACACATCAAAGGGGGCTTCAGCCCCTGCCCTTTTACCCGTCTGTAAAACAACTGCCCTCTCCAGACCACAAATGTAGCATTTACTGCCACTCCTTTTCCATGCCATGCCGGAAGGCAGTATTTAGGAGAATTGCGTTTTTTTCTTCTGAACGTTTACACAGTATTCTGCGTTGAACAAAGTTGTTTAGAAATCCATGTCGTTACACCGCATCTCCACTAGCTAAAGAGTGCTGGGTTGCGCCTCGAAAATAGCTGATCTACAAGATCTCAGCGTTGACACTGTAAAACTCTCTGCATGTCCCTGCAAACACAACGTGCAATATAGCCGTCAAATGTGGCACCCTTTGGTAACCTAAAAAGGGAACCAAACCTTTTAGAAACTCAACATGAATTGTGCATGAATACAGTGTCTTCCCCCGAAGAAACACTGTTGATCAGTGGTGGAAAGTACTTTTACTTAAATACAATTTTGAGGTATTTGTACTTTACTTATATTATTTCCAATTTCCAGTACTACTTGAACTTCTACTCCACTACTTCTCAGACTCCTCTACAATTATTTGAAAACTTTAGTTACTATAGTTACTTTGGAGATTTTAATTTTGATTAGAAAACATACAGTATCAAGCACTTCAACCCTATACATTTCGGCCATGTAAAAATAGCCTACAAGCTAGATTTTCTACACATTTTGAACTTGTGAAATGGGACATTCTGCAATATGAATACTTTTACTTTTAGTACTTTAGGCACATTTTGATGCAGATACTTTTATACTTTCACTCAACTTTTACTTGTAATGAAGTAGGCCTAGTTCTAAATTGCTGTATTGGTACTTTTACTTGAGTGAAATAATTGAGTACGTTTTCCACCACTGATTCTGCCTGTGATATAAAGCACGCTAGTACTACTAAGTAGATATGATGGAGGCCCTGCCTGGACGAAAATGACTGGAAACATCAAGATGATGTCTGATGTTAGCGATAGCCACCCAGCAGAGCATTCTCTCACACACACACACACACACACACACACACACACACACACACACACACACACACACACACACACACACACACACACACACACACACACACACACACACACACACACACACACACACACACACACAGTCAGTTCAGCAGTGGTGACTGAGTTCACCACCAGCATGATGTTTTGTTTTACACTGTTTGTGCCGTGTTCCACGCTGTGCGGACAGAGCTCGACTGCCGCTTAAAAAGGACGCTTCACCAGATCTTATTTTAATGATGTTTTTTGGGAGACAAGAAACACTTTCCTGGGGTTTTTTTATGTGGGTAATATGTGTTTTTTTTTACTAGATATTTTTTACTATTTCAAAGTGTCCATGCATGTCATGGACACTGGGCTAATGCACTTCCTTCCTGGACTACATGTTGTCTCATTATAGACAGCCCCCCCCCCCCCCCCCATGTCCACAAGGAGAAGCAGTGCACCAAAGCATTATGGGAATTTTAGGTCCAGGACGGAAGTGAGCCCCAGTCAGAGTCCATGACATCATGGACACTTTGAAATACTAAAATATCTAAAAACACATATTACCCACATAAACCCATGAAAGTCTCCCAAACACCCTTAACATAAGATCTGGTTGCAAAAGGGGTGAAGTACGTGTCCCTTTTAACAGCTAGCATGTATCTGTTGGTGGGTGACACCCGATCGAGGCCTTGTTCTGATCTTCACACTTCAGCGGTGGTTGGCGGGGAACAAGGTTTTACAATGCCTCCATGTCTTTATTTTCTGCCATTCTGTTTCCCTCGGAGGTTATCCGTGTGTGCGTGCGTGCGTGCTGATGTAAATAAGAGCCTGTGTGTGTTGGAGTGATAAGCCCCATATATACAGCCCTCTGGGCCCTCTGACACCATGCGATCCCCTTCGTATCTCGACAGCTGACACATTATGACTCAAACAGAATGATGGATGAGACGAGACCACCTGCTGCAGTATGATCACTATACATATATGTATGCAGCAACATTCAGAACTCTGCTACTTTACTGTCTGTCTGGGACAGGTTCAAGCAGGGTTCGATTCTGCAGGAAAGAAAATAGTTTCTTTCTTAACCACTCAGGTCTACAATGTACAAGCTCACGACACGACAGCAGTCGCATTAGCTTGGAAAATGGACAATGACACGAGCATTTCCCACAAAGTAGAGGAAGCTGCATGGTTTAATGTGGTTATAACTTTAACAAGAAATTCTCTAAGGAGAGAATACCAGCACTCACGGACATGTCATTTGGTTTAAGGCACATTTTATTATTTTATATTCGCACAGTATGCTGCAGAGCAGACAGCACAACTTAGGCTCTTCAGCGTATAGCCTTTGTCAGTGTTATACTATTAATGTGGTTAACAAAATGCTGAAATGGGGAGTATCCGCAACACCGTCATTGAACTGAGTGTAGCAGTGTGCGTGTGACAGCTCTCATGAGGCAAGCTCATATCGTATGCATATAAAATAAATACCACATTTAATGAGGTCATTCCATAGTATTGTAGCGGCCAGCTATGGCGTCAGCCAATGGGACTGTCGTGGGGGTGGGACTGGCGACTGGGAGTGACGGGTTGGGTTGCTCTGTGTGTGTAGTTAGGTTGAGAGTGCATGCTTGTCTAACTTAGTTGTGCACGAACTGGCTGCTATTATATGAGTGATTTTGGAAGTAATAAAGAGAGATCTTTATCATTGTGACTACGTCTCTGCCTCCGGTTTCTGGGATCGTTACAGTATATTTAATTATAGCTACAGTACATGCAACAGATGGTACAGTATATTTCAGCATGTGAATAGCGTTAGTTTCAATATTGTCCTACAGTGTAACTAATACGAAAAAATGTCCGTCGACTACCTTTTTTCACTGACGAAAACTAAATGGAAACTAAATGAAAACTATGATGACTAAAACTAAGACTAAATGTACCGATAATTTCGTCAACAAATTACTAGACTAAACTAGACTAAAATGTTAGGAAGGGACTAGTGGACAAGAGATCCAGTATAAGTCATTTTACACTTGGTTGCATGCTGAAAATAGCCGATCTACAAGATCACAACGCGTCGCAGCCAGGGGGGCAGTGAAGCCAGTAGTGTCTGAAGCCAGTAGGAAATCCTGACTTCCTGAAAGTTCATATAATGGCCTGTTGTGGCGCTGTCATTGGGCCCAAAAAACCCCATAGCTCCATAGAGGTCCATGTATTTGGGCCCAACTTCACCTAGACTGTATTACCTTAATAAACATGGTCATGAATACTTTCTGCATCCAGTCACTAGTTTAAAGTCTCATTTCTCATGTCATAATATTCTTTTAGGAAAATTATGGTCCCATTTATTTAAAAAAAAGTCGAGTATGTTCTGAGGGGCGTGGCTACCGTTGCAGTGTATGATCGGGACCACCCCCCCCGCTCGAGTCAAAATATAAACCAACGAACAGGGGGAAGTCCCGCCTCGTTGTCTGGGCCAGCCAATGGCCAGCTGGGCCAAAGCAAAGCAAAGTTCTTTGTTTACCCAGGGAAGTGGAATAAGCTCGAGATGCTTGTTTACAGCCACACCCTGCTCATAAAACATTTCATGGTAGGGGTTCAATGCCTTGCTCAAGGGCACTTCAGCGGTGGTCATTTTAACGTGCCGGTTCTGGGGATTTGAACTAGCGACCTTCCGGTATCAAGACCGCTCCGCAAACCATTCGGCCACCGCTGCCTACAAATGGATCTAGAAAGATGGCGATTTACTGACAGGCTTCATCTTACGTCCATATCAGACCCGGAGAACGCTTTGTCCATATTTTTTACAGTCTATGGTCGCAGCGCGACGCGTTGTGAGCTTGTAGATCTGCTATTTTGAGCAAGTGTGAAATCTGTCATTACGACGGCATCAAGTCCTGCCACAATACATTTTAGTCGACTAAATCAACCGTAGATTTAGTCGACTAAAACTAAAATGTGAGTAAAACTAAATGAAAACTATTGAAAAGACTATATGAACTAAAACTAAAATCAAAATTTGCTTGCCCAAAAAAAACAACACTGCCTGCATCCCAGATGGCAGAACCCAGAGGCCAGAGAAGAGTGTTTTGTTCCAGCATCTGTCTGTCTCCTCCACCATGACAGACACAGAATATAATATGCAGTATGTCTGTCTGGTAGACTATCGTGATGGTAAAGCGATGCGTAGGTTGGGGATTTCAAAAACCGACCCATCATGAAAGACTCATAATAACATTAACTCATTTAGGCCTGACGTCGAAAAAATAATAATCAGGGGTTCTCAACCCGTGGGTCGCGACCCCTCGGCGGGTCGCCAAATTGTTATGGGGGGTCCCCAAATTATGAAAATGGAAATGAAGAGTTTACATACACATAGTACTGTACATGCATACACCTTCCCTAATGATTATATCTGGTTTCAGTATTTATTTATGGTGTATTGTCTCTATTATTAAGGTTATTGTAGCAGTACATTTATATTGGGGGTCGGGAGGGGGTGGGGCGGGGGTCCCGAGACATTGCCAAAGCATTTCCGGGGGTCCCCAGCCAAAAACGTTGAGAACCCCTGTTCTAAATCATTCTAAATACCTATATGTTTCTATGGCAGTGGTGCTCAATATTTCATGTCAAGGACCTCCAGAAGTGTATTTGGCCGCCGACCCCCATTTGAAAACATGTTGTTCCAGGGAACCCTCCCAGATGAAAACATGTTGTTCCAGGGAACCCTCCCAGATGCAAAGAGTTAAAAAAACCTTTCCTCTGAAATAATATATATTCAAAGATTTGTGCCACATTTTCACAACTTTTCAAAAATAGCAAACCTACAAGCTCGTAGCGCGGCACTTGTAGATCTGCTATTTTTCGATAGCTAAAGCATAACATGATGCTTAAAACACCAAAAGGGGTTCCCGTACACTACAGAATGGCTTAAGAAATGTTAATCAACGACACAAACTCAACCCAAACCCACGGTAAATTTGCCTGAGGCTTTGGTTTGAACCCACGCGGCAGCACCCACGGGTGGTGAGGCAACATGTGCAGACATTTTTCTGACTTGAAAAACACCAAAAGAGCATTTTAGGCTACAAATGGGGTTCATTTGGTTTAAGGTGGTGAGCGACAAGATGATCCATCCGATCCGTCCCATATCCCACAAAGAATTAATTGATTTGCATAAAATTTTGTGTTTTCCCAATAAATACTATGTTCTTATCAGCCTACTTTTTAATAGTAAAAGCAACCTTTTGTGGACCGTGGTTGAACTTTGTGTTTGACTGTGGTTGAACTTTTTACTCTGCAACCCATTTAGGCCTGATGTCGAAATTAAAATAATGTATTTTTAAAAATGTATTTTTTTCTGAAAAACCTCATGTTTCCAGTGGTTCTCAATTTTTCATGTCAAGGACCCCAAAAATGATATGTAATATGCCACCGACCCCCATCTGAATATATGTTGTTCCTGCAGGGACCCACCAGAAGCAAAGATTTTAGTTAAAAAACTGAAACTCTGAAATAATATCTATTCAAAGATTTGAGGCACATTTTCACGATTTTTCAAAAATAGCAGACCTACAAGTTCATAGCGCGGCACTCAGTGCTGCGCTATGAGCTTGTAGATCTGCTATTTTCCAAAAGCTAAACTATAACATAATGCTTGAAACACCAAAACGGGTTCCCGCCCAAAATGGGTTAAATTAACCTCATGCACAGCGCAATTGTAATGAACGGTGTATACCAGCTGCTATGCTCACGCAGCTTATTTCTAATACCTCATGTACTGTACGTAGGCCTACGTGATGTTCGGATGGAATATTATGTGTGTAAATATTATCTTGTATTCCTTCTCCCCCCCCCCCCCTCCCACGCACTCTTTCTTTTCTTTCTCATGCCGTGAATAATCAGAAACGATGAAACCTCTGATCCTTTTGGTGATTGGAATAATATCAGAAAGGATACTTTGTTTTCTCACTGCCGTGAAGAATGTAGTGCATATTCATTAATGTATTGACATAATTAGGATGATTTGTGTGTGCTCAAAAACAGGGTATATCAGTAAGGTTTTGAAAAGGTTTGAATATACCACTTGGTTTTCTGTAAAAGTATTTTTGTTCTATTTGCATTAAGTGTGGACCTTCAGGGAGATTAACTGATGTTTCTTATAGGAAACTAATTGTGTAACCTGAAACAGTTTGTAAAAAGCATAGCACCTTTTTAGACAATGTCACAAAGTGCTTAACAAAATAAAAACAACAGTGAATCATGATACATAACAATCAATTACGACAACATGGCAGAATAGAATTACAGTGTCACTGTAAAACACTCTTGGGCTAAATTTGCCCATAGCCACCAAATGTGCTGACATAATCACATTGGGCCGTTTTTAGCCCAATGAGTGTTTTTATGCAAAACTAAGGCTTGGAATGGATTCAGCATCATGAAAATCCCCTAGTTTGACATGTCACATGCTACTTAAAGCAAAAGGAAATCTATAACATATTTGCCTTATATCGGATGTCTATGGTGGCCTTACTGTACAGGCCATTTTCAACACTTCCCCTCAGACAATTCCAGGCAACTTTTTTTCCTGTTATTCAGGAGGTTATTCAGGAGGTCAAATTACATTATTACTGGACTTAAAGGCCCAATACACTGACACGAAAACGCGTCATCAGAGCGGAGGGAGGGGCGTCAGCTGCGACTCCGCGGCTCCGCCCACCCCCCAGGGTAAGTTGTGATTTGCTCTCGTTCACTGCAATGCAATTTGCGGCATTTCCAAAACAATATTGCGCAGAGTAGCGATTATCAAACGTATTTGCAATGCCATACGTTGAAAGATCTGTTGCCCGTGGACAAGGCACGTTACCTCCGCAAGTTAGATATTATCGGCATAGATGTTTGTCCGTATGTGATTAAGGATTGGAAAAAGTTGCATTGGCAGCCATAGAAAATTCTGCCCAGGGTAAAAAACCGGATGTGATGTTTTTGGGCGTTCCTGTCTTGTTTCGTGTCAGTGTATCCGCCTTTGTCACCAGGTTTGTTTTCGGAACCTCTAGTAGCGCTAAATTAGAAGACCATTGGCGAACAGGCACATTGTCATGGTCTGTCTCCCTACAGACCATGTTTTCCATGTCAGCCACTCCCACTCTCCATTCCCTCTCTCAGTCATTGTCACACACCTGTTTCCACTTTCCACCCCCTCTTCAGCCCTACAGTGCCATGCCCATTCCACACCTGTGAACACTCCTGCAATTACCCTGCTCCCTATAAGACTGGACTCATTCCACAAACACACTGTCAGATCATACTTCCTTGTCCCCGAGCTGTATGGAGTTCCGAGTTCGCTGTGTTTTTGAGTTTTCTGAGAGGTTCTGCGTTATTCGACTTATGATTGCTCTTCTAAAGGTTTGCATCCCTGTTTCCTGTTTTGTTCCTGTTTTGTACCTTTTTGGAAGAGTTCTCTGCTTTTTGGAATTCCCTGAATTTTGTAAGCGTAACTGTCTTTTGCTTAATAAATCATTTAATTTGAACATTCCTGCTCTCTGTCCTGCATTTGGGTCCTACCCCCCTTGGCTCACCGTGACACACATGGCCGTTCCAATAGTTCCGCTATAGGTATTGCGGTGCCAGGCCATTTCGAGCTTTAGCTAAGACAAACATGAGAGCAAAAATATAATAACGTTGCTGTCCGGAGGAATCCTCATAACTCCATTTTTGAGGTTTTTGATTTTGTTTAACCCCCGTTTAAAAGTTATATTGAACACCCTTTACGTCTGTGTGTTGTTTAGAAAATATTGAACCAATGGAAAGTATTAAAAAGAAACTCATTGGACAAAACCTCTTGACTCCATTGGACCCTCAAACTGTCTGTTAAAACAGCTAACTCCACCACCTCTCATGCAAGCAATTGCCAATATCTAATGTCACAACACCAACTTTGACGAGGCAGCATTGCATCATTAAAAAAATAAGGTTTTATTAATTTCCTTAACTTTTTTTTTAATTTTCTGAAAAATGAACATTTTGGAGTTATGAGGTTTCCTCCAGAAAGCGGAGATATATAAATGTAGGCGTTGGGACTAAAACTTGGCCTTCATTGTGACCTTGACCTTTTGACCTCTTTAGGGTGGCATACTGATCATTCTCTCGAAGTTTAATGAAAATCTGGCCACTGATTTTGTCTTTTTTTCAAATCCTCGTTTTTCATCGTTTTTGACCATGGATTATAGCCGGGTTAGGGTTAGGGTTAGGTTCCACGGGCTAATAAAGTGTAAATGTGGGGGTCCTTGACAAGAAAAGGTTTGGGAAGCACTGTTGTAGAGGGTCTATACTAGATGATAAGTTAGTGACTTTGACAGTGTACAAATGGAACCGGTTTTCAGCAGGTCAAATGAGGTACAGAAAACCGTATGACTCCCAGGCTGATCTCACTGGGGGAAAACTGTATGTTTATTTGTTTAACTAACAATCAATTGAAAAATATATTCTGGATGTGACACTTGCAAGCCGAATTAGCGCAGTTGGTAGAGCATTAGACTGAAGATCTAAAGGTCCCTGGTTCAAGCCAGGCTTTCGGCAGTTGAAATGAGGTACAGAAAATCCTATGACTCTTAGGCTGATCTCACTGGGTGAAAAACTTGATGAGTTTTTTTGTTTAAGAAGTAACGAGTAACAGTCAATGTAAAAATAAATACTGGATGTGTTACTTGCAAGCCGTAATAGCTCAGTTGGGAGAGTGTTAGACTGTAGATCTGAAGGTTCCTTGTTCAAACCTGAGATTCGGCAGTTGAAATGAGGTACAGACAACCGTATGACTCTCAAGCTGATCTCACTGTGGGATGAACTGTATGAGTTTATGTTTAAGAACTAACAATACATTGAAAAATACATTCTGGATGTTTCACTTACAAGCAAACAAACAAAAAAGAAGTGTGAATTGTCTGGAGCCAGTGGCTCAGTGTGTTAGAACGCTGCCACATGATCGGGATATGGTGAGTCGGCAGTAGAAATGAGGTACAGACAACCGTATGACTCTCAAGCTGATCTCACTGCGGGATGAACTGTATGAGTTTATGTTTAAGAACTAACAATGCATTGAAAAATACATTCTGGATGTGTCACTTACAAGCCGAAATAGCTCAGTTGGAAGCGCATTAGACTGAAGATCTAAACGTCCCTAGTTCAATCCTGGGTTTCGGCAGTTGAAATGAGTTACAGAAAACTGTATATAGTTTCGGAAGACTTACTATAATATGTTGTTTTTCATGATTTTGAAGGATAAAAAAAGACATACTATAGTTCATGGGTTTGGAAGACATACATGTGTACTTCATGATTTGGAGGATTAAAACATATCAGCCAAAATTCAACTCCAAACTCTAACTCACAGGCAAAGGAAGACTGTTGTTGCAGATAGCAATAGGTAACTGAGTTAGGGTGCTGTCGTCATTGTCTGGAGATTGAAGGTTCAAACCCCACTCAACTATTTACTGTGAAGTTTTCCTTTCCACACTGACATCAAGTGGCCTGGAAATTCCAGCTGAACTGTGTGCCGCTAAGTGGCCCAGTGGATAAATCACAAGTTATCTGTAGAGTACCTTGTAGAATTGTGCTAGTTCAAACCCAACACACTCAGTAGGAAGGTGCTGGTTTTTGACGTGCCAATCATTCTGATTGACAGATTCATTGGCCAATCAGATCGGTCTGCCTTCAGCCAATCCTAGGGCTCCTTACATTGACTCCTCCAATCAAATGGTCGCAGACCCGGACCACTTCCTTGTTTATAACAAGGACTGTCTAAAGAGGACGGGAAGCGAAGACCGTACGGGCGCCGCCATGGTGCTCCATGGAAGGAAAGAAACATGCGCAGTGGGCTTTAACGAGGAAGTGAACGAGGAAGTGATGGCTGCATAAAGCCCACTGCGCATGTTTCTTTCCTTCCATGGAGCACCATGTGAGCAACATGGCGGCGCCCTTACGGTCTTCGTTTCCCGTCCTCTTTAGACAGTCCTTGGTTTATAACTGGATGAAATACTCTGACCTGTTTTAGATTTATAGTGATTCTTCAACTTCATTTTCTTCATTTTCACAGTTTTTGACGTTTTATTAATATAATTGATCATTCTAGATCACTGCTAGATCTGTAACAATCTTCTCTTATGGGGTTAGGGTTAGGGTTAGGTTCAGGTTCCACAGGTTAATAAAGTGTAAATGTGGGGGTCCTTGACAAGAAAAGGTTTGGGAACCACTGTTGTAGAGGAACTATAGAATAGATAGATGTTGATAGTATTAAGTTAGTTACTTTGACAGTGTACAAATGGAACCGGTTTTCAGCAGGTCAAATGAGGTACAGAAAACCGTATGACTCCCAGGCTGATCTCACTGGGGGAAAACTGTATGAGTTTATTTGTTTAAGAACTAACAATCAATTGAAAAATATATTCTGGATGTGTCACTTACAAGCCAAATTAGCGCAGTTGGTAGAGCATTAGACTGAAGATCTAAAGGTCCCTGGTTCAATCCAGGCTTTTGGCAGTTGAAATGAGGTACAGAAACTCCTATGACTCTTAGGCTGATCTCACTGGGTGAAAAACTTTATGAGTTTTTTTGTTTAAGAAGTAGCGTTAGACTGTAGATCTGAAGGTTCCTGGTTCAAACCTGAGATTCGGCAGTTGAAATGAGGTACAGACAACCGTATGACTCTCAAGCTGATCTCACTGTGGGATGAACTGTATGAGTTTATGTTTAAGAACTAACATTTAGGGTTAGATACATTGAAAAATACATTCTGGATGTTTCACTTACAAGCAAACAAACAAAAAAGTGAATTGTCTGGAGCCAGTGGCTCAGTGTGTTAGAACACTGTCCACATGTTTGGGAGATGGTGAGTTCAAACCCCAAATAATTCTTTATTTTCAAGACCAATTTCAGAAGAAGAAAACAAACAAAAAAGCATTGTGAATTGTCTCGAGCCAGTGGCTCAGTGTGTTAGAACGCTGCCACATGATCGGGAGATGGTGAGTCTGCAGTAGAAATGAGGTACAGACAACCGTATGACTCTCAAGCTGATCTCACTGCGGGCTGAACTTTGAGTTTATGTTTAAGAAATAACAATTCATTGAAAAATACATTCTGGATGTGTCACTTACAAGCCGAAATAGCTCAGTTGGAAGAGCATTAGACTGAAGATCTAAACGTCCCTAGTTCAATCCTGGGTTTCGGCAGTTGAAATGAGTTACAGAAAACTGTATATAGTTTCGGAAGACTTACTATAATATGTTGTTTTTGATGATTTTGAAGGATAAAAAAAGACATACTATAGTTCATGGGTTTGGAAGACATACATGTGTACTTCATGATTTGGAGGATTACAAAATATCAGCCAAAATCCAACTCCAAACTCTAACTCACAGGCAAAGGAAGACTGTTGTTGCAGATAGCAATAGGTAACTGAGTTAGGGTGCTGTCGTGGTTTTTGACGTGCCAATCATTCTGATTGACAGATTCCTTGGCCAATCAGATCGGTCTGCCTTCAGCCAATCCTAGGGCTCCTTACATTGTCTCCTCCAATCAAATGGTCGCAGACCCGGACCACTTCCTTGTTTATAACTGGATGAAATACTCTGACCTGTTTTAGATTTATAGTGATTATTCAACTTCATTTTCACAGTTTTCACAGTTTTTGACGTTTTATTAATATAATTGATCATTCTAGATCACTGCTAGATCTGTAACAATCTTCTCTTATGGGGTTAGGGTTAGGGTTAGGGTTAGGGTTAGGGTTAGGGTTAGGGTTAGTTTCAGGTTCCACAGGTTAATAAAGTGTAAATGTGGGGGTCCTTGACAAGAAAAGGTTTGGGAACCACTGTTGTAGAGGGACTATAGAATAGATAGATGTTGATAGTATTAAGTTAGTTACTTTGACAGTGTACAAATGGAACCGGTTTTCAGCAGGTCAAATGAGGTACAGAAAACCGTATGACTCCCAGGCTGATCTCACTGGGGGAAAACTCTATTTGTTTAAGAACGAACAATCAATTGAAAAATATATTCTGGATGTGACACTTACAAGCCAAATTAGCGCAGTTGGTAGAGCATTAGACTGAAGATCTAAAGGTCCCTGGTTCAATCCAGGCTTTCGGCAGTTGAAATGAGGTACAGAAAGTCCTATGACTCTTAGGCTGATCTCACTGGGTGAAAAACTTTATGAGTTTTTTTGTTTAAGAAGTAACAAGTAACAGTCAATGTAAAAATAAATACTGGATGTGTTACTTTCAAGCCGTAATAGCTCAGCTGGGAGAGCGTTAGGCTGTAGATCTGAAGGTTCCTGGTTCAAATGAGGTACAGACAACCGTATGACCCTCAAGCTGATCTCACTGTGGGATGAACTGTATGAGTTTATGTTTAAGAACTAACAATACATTGAAAAATACATTCTGGATGTTTCACTTACAAGCAAACAAACAAAAAAGTGAATTGTCTGGAGCCAGTGGCTCAGTGTGTTAGAACACTGTCCACATGTTTGGGAGATGGTGAGTTCAAACCCCAAATAATTCTTTATTTTCAAGACCAATTTCAGAAGAAGAAAACAAACAAAAAAGCATTGTGAATTGTCTCGAGCCAGTGGCTCAGTGTGTTAGAACGCTGCCACATGATCGGGAGATGGTGAGTCTGCAGTAGAAATGAGGTACAGACAACCGTATGACTCTCAAGCTGATCTCACTGCGGGCTGAACTTTGAGTTTATGTTTAAGAAATAACAATTCATTGAAAAATACATTCTGGATGTGTCACTTACAAGCCGAAATAGCTCAGTTGGAAGAGCATTAGACTGAAGATCTAAACGTCCCTAGTTCAATCCTGGGTTTCGGCAGTTGAAATGAGTTACAGAAAACTGTATATAGTTTCGGAAGACTTACTATAATATGTTGTTTTTCATGATTTTGAAGGATAAAAAAAGACATACTATAGTTCATGGGTTTGGAAGACATACATGTGTACTTCATGATTTGGAGGATTACAAAATATCAGCCAAAATCCAACTCCAAACTCTAACTCACAGGCAAAGGAAGACTGTTGTTGCAGATAGCAATAGGTAACTGAGTTAGGGTGCTGTCGTGGTTTTTGACGTGCCAATCATTCTGATTGACAGATTCCTTGGCCAATCAGATCGGTCTGCCTTCAGCCAATCCTAGGGCTCCTTACATTGTCTCCTCCAATCAAATGGTCGCAGACCCGGACCACTTCCTTGTTTATAACTGGATGAAATACTCTGACCTGTTTTAGATTTATAGTGATTCTTCAACTTCATTTTCTTCATTTTCAGTTTTTGACGTTTTATTAATATAATTGATCATTCTAGATCACTGCTAGATCTGTAACAATCTTCTCTTATGGGGTTGGGGTTAGGGTTAGGGTTAGGGTTAGGGTTAGGGTTAGGGTTAGGGTTAGGGTTAGGTTCAGGTTCAGGTTCCACAGGTTAATAAAGTGTAAATGTGGGGGTCCTTGACAAGAAAAGGTTTGGGAACCACTGTTGTAGAGGGACTATAGAATAGATAGATGTTGATAGTATTAAGTTAGTTACTTTGACAGTGTACAAATGGAACCGGTTTTCAGCAGGTCAAATGAGGTACAGAAAACTGTATGACTCCCAGGCTGATCTCACTGGGGGAAAACTGTATGAGTTTATTTGTTTAAGAACTAACAATCAATTGAAAAATATATTCTGGATGTGACACTTACAAGCCAAATTAGCGCAGTTGGTAGAGCATTAGACTGAAGATCTAAAGGTCCCTGGTTCAATCCAGGCTTTTGGCAGTTGAAATGAGGTACAGAAAATCCTATTACTCTTAGGCTGATATCACTGGGTGAAAAACTTTATGAGTTTTTTTGTTTAAGAAGTAACAAGTAACAGTCAATGTAAAAATAAATACTGGATGTGTTACTTTCAAGCCGTACTAGCTCAGCTGGGAGAGCGTTAGGCTGTAGATCTGAAGGTTCCTGGTTCAAACCTGAGATTCGGCAGTTGAAATGAGGTACAGACAACCGTATGACCCTCAAGCTGATCTCACTGTGGGATGAACTGTATGAGTTTATGTTTAAGAACTAACAATACATTGAAAAATACATTCTGGATTTGTCACTTACTAACAAAAAAGCACTTTGCTTTCCACACTTACATCAAATAGCACAAAAAAGCTGTGTAGTACTATCCAGCAGTTAGCTCAGTGTGATGAGAGGCTGTCCTTGGGAGCCACAGGTCCAGGGTTCCAATCCCACATTAGTCATAACTGTGACACTTTGCTTTGCACACTGATTTCCAGAAGGACAACTTTAAAGCAGCCCAGAAATTCACCATGTTTGTGTGCCTCAGTGGCCCAACGGATAAATCACAAGTTATCTGTAGAGTACCTTGTAGAATTATGCTAGTTCAAACCCAACACACTCAGTAGGAAGGTGCTGTTTTTTGACGTGCCAATCATTCTGATTGACAGATTCCTTGGCCAATCAGATCGGTCTGCCTTCAGCCAATCCTAGGGCTCCTTACATTGTCTCCTCCAATCAAATGGTCGCAGACCCGGACCACTTCTTTGTTTATAACAAGGACTGTCTAAAGAGGACAAGAAGCGAAGACCGTACGGGCGACGCCATGTTGCTCACATGGTGCACCATGGAAGGAAAGAAACATGCGCAGTTGCAGACCAAGGAAGCTGAAGGAGGAAGTGTTGGCTGCATGAAGCCCACTGCGCATGTTTCTTTCCTTCCATGGAGCACCATGGAGCAACATGGCAGCGCCCGTACGGTCTTCGCTTCCCGTCCTCTTTAGACAGTCCTTGGTTTATAACTGGATGAAATACTCTGACCTGTTTTAGATTTATAGTGATTATTCAACTTCATTTTCTTCATTTTCAGTTTTTGACGTTTTATTAATATAATTGATCATTCTAGATCACTGCTAGATCTGTAACAATCTTCTCTTATGGGGTTGGGGTTAGGGTTAGGGTTAGGGTTAGGGTTAGGGTTAGGGTTAGGTTCAGGTTCAGGTTCAGGTTCCACAGGTTAATAAAGTGTAAATGTGGGGGTCCTTGACAAGAAAAGGTTTGGGAACCACTGTTGTAGAGGGACTATAGAATAGATAGATGTTGATAGTATTAAGTTAGTTACTTTGACAGTGTACAAATGGAACCGGTTTTCAGCAGGTCAAATGAGGTACAGAAAACCGTATGACTCCCAGGCTGATCTCACTGGGGGAAAACTGTATGAGTTTATTTGTTTAAGAACTAACAATCAATTGAAAAATATATTCTGGATGTGACACTTACAAGCCAAATTAGCGCAGTTGGTAGAGCATTAGACTGAAGATCTAAAGGTCCCTGGTTCAATCCAGGCTTTTGGCAGTTGAAATGAGGTACAGAAAATCCTATGACTCTTAGGCTGATATCACTGGGTGAAAAACTTTATGAGTTTTTTTGTTTAAGAAGAACAGTCAATGTAAAAATAAATACTGGATGTGTTACTTTCAAGCTGTAATAGCTCAGCTGGGAGAGCGTTAGGCTGTAGATCTGAAGGTTCCTGGTTCAAACCTGAGATTCGGCAGTTGAAATGAGGTACAGACAACCGTATGACCCTCAAGCTGATCTCACTGTGGGATGAACTGTATGAGTTTATGTTTAAGAACTAACAATACATTGAAAAATACATTCTGGATTTGTCACTTACAAGCAAACAAACAAAAAAGCACTTTGCTTTCCACACTTACATCAAATAGCACAAAAAAGCTGTGTAGTACTATCCAGCAGTTAGCTCAGTGTGATGAGAGGCTGTCCTTGGGAGCCACAGGTCCAGGGTTCCAATCCCACATTAGTCATAACTGTGACACTTTGCTTTGCACACTGATTTCCAGAAGGACAACTTTAAAGCAGCCCAGAAATTCACCATGTTTGTGTGCCTCAGTGGCCCAACGGATAAATCACAAGTTATCTGTAGAGTACCTTGTAGAATTATGCTAGTTCAAACCCAACACACTCAGTAGGAAGGTGCTGTTTTTTGACGTGCCAATCATTCTGATTGACAGATTCCTTGGCCAATCAGATCGGTCTGCCTTCAGCCAATCCTAGGGCTCCTTACATTGTCTCCTCCAATCAAATGGTCGCAGACCCGGACCACTTCCTTGTTTATAACTGGATGAAATACTCTGACCTGTTTTAGATTTATAGTGATTCTTCAACTTCATTTTCTTCATTTTCAGTTTTTGACGTTTTATTAATATAATTGATCATTCTAGATCACTGCTAGATCTGTAACAATCTTCTCTTATGGGGTTGGGGTTAGGGTTAGGGTTAGGGTTAGGGTTAGGGTTAGGGTTAGGGTTAGGGTTAGGGTTAGGGTTAGGGTTAGGGTTAGGGTTAGGTTCAGGTTCAGGTTCAGGTTCCACAGGTTAATAAAGTGTAAATGTGGGGGTCCTTGACAAGAAAAGGTTTGGGAACCACTGTTGTAGAGGGACTATAGAATAGATAGATGTTGATAGTATTAAGTTAGTTACTTTGACAGTGTACAAATGGAACCGGTTTTCAGCAGGTCAAATGAGGTACAGAAAACTGTATGACTCCCAGGCTGATCTCACTGGGGGAAAACTGTATGAGTTTATTTGTTTAATAACTAACAATCAATTGAAAAATATATTCTGGATGTGACACTTACAAGCCAAATTAGCGCAGTTGGTAGAGCATTAGACTGAAGATCTAAAGGTCCCTGGTTCAATCCAGGCTTTTGGCAGTTGAAATGAGGTACAGAAAATCCTATTACTCTTAGGCTGATATCACTGGGTGAAAAACTTTATGAGTTTTTTTGTTTAAGAAGTAACAAGTAACAGTCAATGTAAAAATAAATACTGGATGTGTTACTTTCAAGCCGTACTAGCTCAGCTGGGAGAGCGTTAGGCTGTAGATCTGAAGGTTCCTGGTTCAAACCTGAGATTCGGCAGTTGAAATGAGGTACAGACAACCGTATGACCCTCAAGCTGATCTCACTGTGGGATGAACTGTATGAGTTTATGTTTAAGAACTAACAATACATTGAAAAATACATTCTGGATTTGTCACTTACTAACAAAAAAGCACTTTGCTTTCCACACTTACATCAAATAGCACAAAAAAGCTGTGTAGTACTATCCAGCAGTTAGCTCAGTGTGATGAGAGGCTGTCCTTGGGAGCCACAGGTCCAGGGTTCCAATCCCACATTAGTCATAACTGTGACACTTTGCTTTGCACACTGATTTCCAGAAGGACAACTTTAAAGCAGCCCAGAAATTCACCATGTTTGTGTGCCTCAGTGGCCCAACGGATAAATCACAAGTTATCTGTAGAGTACCTTGTAGAATTATGCTAGTTCAAACCCAACACACTCAGTAGGAAGGTGCTGTTTTTTGACGTGCCAATCATTCTGATTGACAGATTCCTTGGCCAATCAGATCGGTCTGCCTTCAGCCAATCCTAGGGCTCCTTACATTGTCTCCTCCAATCAAATGGTCGCAGACCCGGACCACTTCTTTGTTTATAACAAGGACTGTCTAAAGAGGACAAGAAGCGAAGACCGTACAGGCGACGCCATGTTGCTCACATGGTGCACCATGGAAGGAAAGAAACATGCGCAGTTGCAGACCAAGGAAGCTGAAGGAGGAAGTGTTGGCTGCATGAAGCCCACTGCGCATGTTTCTTTCCTTCCATGGAGCACCATGGAGCAACATGGCAGCGCCCGTACGGTCTTCGCTTCCCGTCCTCTTTAGACAGTCCTTGGTTTATAACTGGATGAAATACTCTGACCTGTTTTAGATTTATAGTGATTATTCAACTTCATTTTCTTCATTTTCAGTTTTTGACGTTTTATTAATATAATTGATCATTCTAGATCACTGCTAGATCTGTAACAATCTTCTCTTATGGGGTTGGGGTTAGGGTTAGGGTTAGGGTTAGGGTTAGGGTTAGGGTTAGGGTTAGGTTCAGGTTCAGGTTCAGGTTCCACAGGTTAATAAAGTGTAAATGTGGGGGTCCTTGACAAGAAAAGGTTTGGGAACCACTGTTGTAGAGGGACTATAGAATAGATAGATGTTGATAGTATTAAGTTAGTTACTTTGACAGTGTACAAATGGAACCGGTTTTCAGCAGGTCAAATGAGGTACAGAAAACCGTATGACTCCCAGGCTGATCTCACTGGGGGAAAACTGTATGAGTTTATTTGTTTAAGAACTAACAATCAATTGAAAAATATATTCTGGATGTGACACTTACAAGCCAAATTAGCGCAGTTGGTAGAGCATTAGACTGAAGATCTAAAGGTCCCTGGTTCAATCCAGGCTTTTGGCAGTTGAAATGAGGTACAGAAAATCCTATGACTCTTAGGCTGATATCACTGGGTGAAAAACTTTATGAGTTTTTTTGTTTAAGAAGAACAGTCAATGTAAAAATAAATACTGGATGTGTTACTTTCAAGCTGTAATAGCTCAGCTGGGAGAGCGTTAGGCTGTAGATCTGAAGGTTCCTGGTTCAAACCTGAGATTCGGCAGTTGAAATGAGGTACAGACAACCGTATGACCCTCAAGCTGATCTCACTGTGGGATGAACTGTATGAGTTTATGTTTAAGAACTAACAATACATTGAAAAATACATTCTGGATTTGTCACTTACAAGCAAACAAACAAAAAAGCACTTTGCTTTCCACACTTACATCAAATAGCACAAAAAAGCTGTGTAGTACTATCCAGCAGTTAGCTCAGTGTGATGAGAGGCTGTCCTTGGGAGCCACAGGTCCAGGGTTCCAATCCCACATTAGTCATAACTGTGACACTTTGCTTTGCACACTGATTTCCAGAAGGACAACTTTAAAGCAGCCCAGAAATTCACCATGTTTGTGTGCCTCAGTGGCACAACGGATAAGTCAGATGATATCCGTAGTATACCTAGTAGAAGTGTGCCGGTTCAAACCCGACATACGACATGCGGTGTTCAAATCACCAACACCTAGACTAGGCGTGTCCCAGCGGTCTTTCTTTACTGTGACACTTTGCTTTCCACACTTACATCAAATAGCACAAAAAAGCTGCATAGTAGTATCCAGCAGTTAGCTCAGTGTGATGAGAGGCTGTCCTTGGGAGCCACAGGTCCAGGGTTCAAATCTCACATTAGTCATAACTGTGACACTTTGCTTTGCACACTGATTTCCAGAAGGACAACTTTAAAGCAGCCCAGAAATTAACCATGTTTGTGTGCCTCAGTGGCCCAACGGATAAGTCAGATGATATCTGTAGTATACCTAGTAGAAGTGTGCCGGTTCAAACCCGACATAAGACATGAGGTGTTCAAATCACCAACACCTAGAGTAGGCCTCTCCCAGCGGTCTTTCTTTACTGTGACACTTTGCTTTCCACACTTACATCAAATAGCACAAAAAAGCTGTGTAGTAGTATCCAGCAGTTAGCTCAGTGTGATGAGAGGCTGTCCTTGGGAGCCACAGGTCCAGGGTTCAAATCCCACATTAGTCATAACTGTGACACTTTGCTTTGCACACTGATTTCCAGAAGGACAACTTTAAAGCAGCCCAGAAATTGTTTGTGTTTGTGTGCCTCAATGGCCCAACGGATAAGTCAGATGATATCCGTAGTATACCTAGTATAAGTATAAGTGTGCCGGTTCAAACCCGACATGCGGTGTTGGTTCAAATCACCAACACCTAGAGATAAATCAGATAATATCCATAGGATGGTGCTGTTTCAAATCAGGTAGGAGGAGATTAGTGTGGTCAGGTAGGAGGAGATTAGTCGGGTCAGGTAGGATGTGAGTAGTGGCTCAGGTAGGAGGAAATTAGTGGTGTCTGGTAGGAGGAGAGTAGTGGGTCAGGTAGGAGGAGAGTGGTGGGGTCAGGTAGGAGGAGAGTAGTGGGTTCAGTTAGGAGGAGAGTAGGAGGAGTTCAGTCCAGTCTGTGTAGGAGGAGAGTAGGGTGGGCAGGCAGGGGGAGAGTAGGAAGGGGAGAGGCCAGGCAGGAGGAGAGTAGGAAGGGGAGGTGCCAGGCAGGTGGAGATTAGGAAGGGGAGGGGGAGAGTAGGAAGGGGAGGGGCCTGGCAGGAGGAGAGTAGGAAGGGGAGGGGCCAGGCAGGAGGAGAGTAGGAAGGGGAGGGGCCAGGCAGGAGGAGAGTAGGAAGGGGAGGGGCCAGGCAGGGGGAGAGTAGGAAGGGCAGGGGGAGAGTAGGAAGGGGAGGGGCCAGGCAGGAGGAGAGTAGGAAGGGGAGGGGCCTGGCAGGAGGAGAGTAGGAAGGGGATGGGGCCAGGCAGGGGGAGAGTAGGAAGGGGAGGGGCCAGGCAGGGGCAGAGTAGGAGGAGGAGGGGGAGGGGCCAGGCAGGGGGAGAGTAGGAAGGGGAGGGGCCAGGCAGGGGGAGAGTAGGAAGGGGAGGGGCCAGGGCAGGGGGGAGAGTAGGAAGGGGAGGGGCCAGGGGGAGAGTAGGAAGGGGAGGGGCCAGGGCAGGGGGAGAGTAGGAAGGGGAGGCGCCTGGTAGGAGGAGAGTAGGAAGGGGAGGTGCCTGGCAGGAGGAGAGTAGGGAGGGGCCAGGCCCTACCCCTTCCTACTCTTCCCCTGCCTGGCCCCTCCCCTTCCTACTCTCCTCCTGCCAGGCGCCTCCCCTTCCTACTCTCCCCCTGGCCCCGGCCCCTCCCCTTCCTACTCTCCCCCTGGCCCCGGCCCCTCCCCTTCCTACTCTCCCCCCTGGCCCCTCCCCTTCCTACTCTCCCCCTGCCCTGGCCCCCTCCCCTTCCTACTCTCCCCCTGCCTGGCCCCTCCCCTTCCTACTCTCCCCCTGCCTGGCCCCTCCCCTTCCTACTCTCCCCCTGCCTGGCCCCTCCCCCTCCTACTCTTCCCCTGCCTGGCCCCTCCCCTTCCTACTCTCCTCCTGCCAGGCCCCTCCCCTTCCTACTCTCCCACTCCCCTTCCTACTCTCCTCCTGCCAGGCCCCTCCCCTTTCTACTCTCCCCTTCCTACTCTCCTCCTGCCAGGCCCCCTCCCCTTTCTACTCTCCCCTTCCTACTCTCCTCCTGCCTGGCCCCTCCCCCTTCCTACTCTCCCCCTGCCTGGCCCCTCCCCTTCCTACTCTCCTCCTGCCTGGACCCTCCCCTTCCTACTCTCCTCCTGCCAGGCCCCTCCCCTTCCTACTCTCCCCCTCCCCTTCCTACTCTCCACCTGCCTGGCCCCTCCCCTTCCTACTCTCCTCCTGCCTGGCCTCTCCTCTTCCTACTCTCCCCTGCCTGCCCACCCTACTCTCCTCCTACACAGCCCGGACTGAACTCCTCCTACTCTCCTCCTACTCTCCTCCTACCTGAACCCACTACTCTCCTCCTACCTGACCCCGCCACTCACCTCCTACCTGACCCCGCCACTCTCCTCCTACCTGACCCACTACTCTCCTCCTACCAGACACCACTAATTTCCTCCTACCTGAGCCACTACTCACATCCTACCTGACCTGACTAATCTCCTCCTACCTGACCACACTAATCTCCTCCTACCTGATTTACACAGCACCATCCTATGGATATTATCTGATTTATCTCTAGGTGTTGGTGATTTGAACCAACACCGCATGTCGGGTTTGAACCGGCACACTTATACTTATACTAGGTATACTACGGATATCATCTGACTTATCCGTTGGGCCATTGAGGCACACAAACACAAACAATTTCTGGGCTGCTTTAAAGTTGTCCTTCTGGAAATCAGTGTGCAAAGCAAAGTGTCACAGTTATGACTAATGTGGGATTTGAACCCTGGACCTGTGGCTCCCAAGGACAGCCTCTCATCACACTGAGCTAACTGCTGGATACTACTACACAGCTTTTTTGTGCTATTTGATGTAAGTGTGGAAAGCAAAGTGTCACAGTAAAGAAAGATCGCTGGGACACGCCTACTCTAGGTGTTGGTGATTTGAACACCGCATGTCGTATGTCAGGTTTGAACCGGCACACTTCTACTAGGTATACTACGGATATCATCTGACTTATCCGTTGGGCCACTGAGGCACACAAACATGGTGAATTTCTGGGCTGCTTTAAAGTTGTCCTTCTGGAAATCAGTGTGCAAAGCAAAGTGTCACAGTTATGACTAATGTGGGATTTGAACCCTGGACCTGTGGCTCCCAAGGACAGCCTCTCATCACACTGAGCTAACTGCTGGATACTACTACACAGCTTTTTTGTGCTATTTGATGTAAGTGTGGAAAGCAAAGTGTCACAGTAAAGAAAGACCGCTGGGAGAGGCCTACTCTAGGTGTTGGTGATTTGAACACCTCATGTCTTATGTCGGGTTTGAACCGGCACACTTCTACTAGGTATACTACGGATATCATCTGACTTATCCGTTGGGCCACTGAGGCACACAAACATGGTTAATTTCTGGGCTGCTTTAAAGTTGTCCTTCTGGAAATCAGTGTGCAAAGCAAAGTGTCACAGTTATGACTAATGTGAGATTTGAACCCTGGACCTGTGGCTCCCAAGGACAGCCTCTCATCACACTGAGCTAACTGCTGGATACTACTATGCAGCTTTTTGTGCTATTTGATGTAAGTGTGGAAAGCAAAGTGTCACAGTAAAGAAAGAACTCTGGGACACGCCTAGTCTAGGTGTTGGTGATTTGAACACTGCATGTCGTATGTCGGGTTTGAACCGGCACACTTCTACTAGGTATACTACGGATATCATCTGACTTATCCGTTGTGCCACTGAGGCACACAAACATGGTGAATTTCTGGGCTGCTTTAAAGTTGTCCTTCTGGAAATCAGTGTGCAAAGCAAAGTGTCACAGTTATGACTAATGTGGGATTGGAACCCTGGACCTGTGGCTCCCAAGGACAGCCTCTCATCACACTGAGCTAACTGCTGGATAGTACTACACAGCTTTTTTGTGCTATTTGATGTAAGTGTGGAAAGCAAAGTGCTTTTTTGTTTGTTTGCTTGTAAGTGACAAATCCAGAATGTATTTTTCAATGTATTGTTAGTTCTTAAACATAAACTCATACAGTTCATCCCACAGTGAGATCAGCTTGAGGGTCATACGGTTGTCTGTACCTCATCTCAACTGCCGAATCTCAGGTTTGAACCAGGAACCTTCAGATCTACAGCCTAACGCTCTCCCAGCTGAGCTATTACGGCTTGAAAGTAACACATCCAGTATTTATTTTTACATTGACTGTTACTTGTTACTTCTTAAACAAAAAAACTCATAAAGTTTTTCACCCAGTGATATCAGCCTAAGAGTAATAGGATTTTCTGTACCTCATTTCAACTGCCAAAAGCCTGGATTGAACCAGGGACCTTTAGATCTTCAGTCTAATGCTCTACCAACTGCGCTAATTTGGCTTGTAAGTGTCACATCCAGAATATATTTTTCAATTGATTGTTAGTTCTTAAACAAATAAACTCATAAAGTTTTCCCCCAGTGAGATCAGCCTGGGAGTCATACGGTTTTCTGTACCTCATTTGACCTGCTGAAAACCGGTTCCATTTGTACACTGTCAAAGTAACTAACTTAATACTATCAACATCTATCTATTCTATAGTCCCTCTACAACAGTGGTTCCCAAACCTTTTCTTGTCAAGGACCCCCACATTTACACTTTATTAACCTGTGGAACCTGAACCTGAACCTGAACCTGAACCTGAACCTGAACCTGAACCTGAACCTGAACCTGAACCTGAACCTGAACCTGAACCTGAACCTGAACCTGAACCTGAACCTGAACCTGAACCTGAACCTGAACCTGAACCTGAACCTGAACCTGAACCTGAACCTGAACCTGAACCTGAACCTGAACCTGAACCTGAACCTGAACCTGAACCTGAACCTGAACCTGAACCTGAACCCTAACCCTAACCCTAACCCTAACCCTAACCCTAACCCCAACCCCAACCCCATAAGAGAAGATTGTTACAGATCTAGCAGTGATCTAGAATGATCAATTATATTAATAAAACGTCAAAAACTGAAAATGAAGAAAATGAAGTTGAAGAATCACTATAAATCTAAAACAGGTCAGAGTATTTCATCCAGTTATAAACAAGGAAGTGGTCCGGGTCTGCGACCATTTGATTGGAGGAGACAATGTAAGGAGCCCTAGGATTGGCTGAAGGCAGACCGATCTGATTGGCCAAGGAATCTGTCAATCAGAATGATTGGCACGTCAAAAAACAGCACCTTCCTACTGAGTGTGTTGGGTTTGAACTAGCATAATTCTACAAGGTACTCTACAGATAACTTGTGATTTATCCGTTGGGCCACTGAGGCACACAAACATGGTGAATTTCTGGGCTGCTTTAAAGTTGTCCTTCTGGAAATCAGTGTGCAAAGCAAAGTGTCACAGTTATGACTAATGTGGGATTTGAACCCTTGACCTGTGGCTCCCAAGGACAGCCTCTCATCACACTGAGCTAACTGCTGGATAGTACTACACAGCTTTTTTGTGCTATTTGATGTAAGTGTGGAAAGCAAAGTGCTTTTTTGTTTGTTTGCTTGTAAGTGACAAATCCAGAATGTATTTTTCAATGTATTGTTAGTTCTTAAACATAAACTCATACAGTTCATCCCACAGTGAGATCAGCTTGAGGGTCATACGGTTGTCTGTACCTCATTTGAACCAGGAACCTTCAGATCTACAGCCTGACGCTCTCCCAGCTGAGCTATTACGGCTTGAAAGTAACACATCCAGTATTTTTTTTTACATTGACTGTTACTTGTTACTTCTTAAACAAAAAAACTCATAACGTTTTTCACCCAGTGAGATCAGCCTAAGAGTCATAGGACTTTCTGTACCTCGTTTCAACTGCCGAAAGCCTGGATTGAACCAGGGACCTTTAGATCTTCAGTCTAATGCTCTACCAACTGCGCTAATTTGGCTTGTAAGTGTCACATCCAGAATATATTTTTCAATTGATTGTTAGTTCTTAAACAAATACACTCAGAGTTTTCCCCCAGTGAGATCAGCCTGGGAGTTATACGGTTTTCTGTACCTCATTTGACCTGCTGAAAACCGGTTCCATTTGTACACTGTCAAAGTAACTAACTTAATACTATCAACATCTATCTATTCTATAGTCCCTCTACAACAGTGGTTCCCAAACCTTTTCTTGTCAAGGACCCCCACATTTACACTTTATTAACCTGTGGAACCTGAACCTGAACCTGAACCTAACCCTAACCCTAACCCTAACCCTAACCCTAACCTAACCCTAACCCCATAAGAGAAGATTGTTACAGATCTAGCAGTGATCTAGAATGATCAATTATATTAATAAAATGTCAAAAACTATGAAAATGAAGAAAATGAAGTTGAAGAATCACTATAAATCTAAAACAGGTCAGAGTATTTCATCCAGTTATAAACAAGGAAGTGGTCCGGGTCTGCGACCATTTGATTGGAGGAGACAATGTAAGGAGCCCTAGGATTGGCTGAAGGCAGACCGATCTGATTGGCCAAGGAATCTGTCAATCAGAATGATTGGCACGTCAAAAACCATGACAGCACCCTAACTCAGTTACCTATTGCTATCTGCAACAACAGTCTTCCTTTGCCTGTGAGTTAGAGTTTGGAGTTGGATTTTGGCTGATATTTTGTAATCCTCCAAATCATGAAGTACACATGTATGTCTTCCAAACCCATGAACTATAGTATGTCTTTTTTTTATCGTTCAAAATCATGAAAAATAACATATTATAGTAAGTCTTCCGAAACTATATACAGTTTTCTGTAACTCATTTCAACTGCCGAAACCCAGGATTGAACTAGGGACGTTTAGATCTTCAGTCTAATGCTCTTCCAACTGAGCTATTTCGGCTTGTAAGTGACACATCCAGAATGTATTTTTCAATGCATTGTTAGTTCTTAAACATAAACTCATACAGTTCATCCCGCAGTGAGATCAGCTTGAGAGTCATACGGTTGTCTGTACCTCATTTCTACTGCAGACTCACCATCTCCCGATCATGTGGCAGCGTTCTAACACACTGAGCCACTGGCTCGAGACAATTCACAATGCTTTTTTGTTTGTTTTCTTCTTCTGAAATTGGTCTTGAAAATAAAGAATTATTTGGGGTTTGAACTCACTATCTCCCAAACATGTGGACAGTGTTCTAACACACTGAGCCACTGGCTCCAGACAATTCACACTGCTTTTTTGTTTGTTTGCTTGTAAGTGACAAATCCAGAATGTATTTTTCAATGTATTGTTAGTTCTTAAACATAAACTCATACAGTTCATCCCACAGTGAGATCAGTTTGAGAGTCATACGATTGTCTGTACCTCATTTCAACTGCCGAATCTCAGGTTTGAACCAGGAACCTTCAGATCTAAAGCCTAACGCTCTCCCAGCTGAGCTATTACGGCTTGAAAGTAACACATCCAGTATTTATTTTTACATTGACTGTTACTTGTTACTTCTTAAAAAAACTCAAAGTTTTTCACCCAGTGAGATCAGCCTAAGAGTCATAGGATTTTCTGTACATCATTTCAACTGCCAAAAGCCTGGATTGAACCAGGGACCTTTAGATCTTCAGTCTAATGCTCTACCAACTGCGCTAATTTGGCTTGTAAGTGTCACATCCAGAATATATTTTTCAATTGATTGTTAGTTCTTAAACAAATAAACTCATACAGTTTTCCCCCAGTGAGATCAGCCTGGGAGTTATACGGTTTTCTGTACCTCATTTGACCTGCTGAAAACCGGTTCCATTTGTACACTGTCAAAGTAACTAACTTAATACTATCAACATCTATCTATTCTATAGTCCCTCTACAACAGTGGTTCCCAAACCTTTTCTTGTCAAGGACCCCCTCATTTACACTTTATTAACCTGTGGAACCGGAACCTGAACCTGAACCCTAACCCTAACCCTAACCCTAACCCTAACCCCATAAGAGAAGATTGTTACAGATCTAGCAGTGATCTAGAATGATCAATTATATTAATAAAACGTCAAAAACTGTGAAAATGAAGAAAATGAAGTTGAAGAATCACTATAAATCTAAAACAGGTCAGAGTATTTCATCCAGTTATAAACAAGGAAGTGGTCCGGGTCTGCGACCATTTGATTGGAGGAGACAATGTAAGGAGCCCTAGGATTGGCTGAAGGCAGACCGATCTGATTGGCCAAGGAATCTGTCAATCAGAATGATTGGCACGTCAAAAACCAGGACAGCACCCTAACTCAGTTACCTATTGCTATCTGCAACAACAGTCTTCCTTTGCCTGTGAGTTAGAGTTTGGAGTTGGATTTTGGCTGATATTTTTTAATCCTCCAAATCATGAAGTACACATGTATGTCTTCCAAACCGATGAACTATAGTATGTCTTTTTTATCCTTCAAAATCATGAAAAACAACATATTATAGTAAGTCTTCCGAAACTATATACAGTTTTCTGTAACTCATTTCAACTGCCGAAACCCAGGATTGAATTAGGGACGTTTAGATCTTCAGTCTAATGCTCTTCCAACTGAGCTATTTCGGCTTGTAAGTGACACATCCAGAATGTATTTTTCAATGAATTGTTAGTTCTTAAACATAAACTCATACAGTTAATCCCGCAGTGAGATCAGCTTGAGAGTCATACGGTTGTCTGTACCTCATTTCTACTGCAGACTCACCATCTCCCGATCATGTGGCAGCGTTCTAACACACTGAGCCACTGGCTCGAGACAATTCACAATGCTTTTTTGTTTGTTTTCTTCTTCTGAAATTGGTCTTGAAAATAAAGAATTATTTGGGGTTTGAACTCACCATCTCCCAAACATGTGGACAGTGTTCTAACACACTGAGCCACTGGCTCCAGACAATTCACACTGCTTTTTTGTTTGTTTGCTTGTAAGTGACAAATCCAGAATGTATTTTTCAATGTATTGTTAGTTCTTAAACATAAACTCATACAGTTCATCCCACAGTGAGATCAGTTTGAGAGTCATATGATTGTCTGTACCTCATTTCAACTGCCGAATCACAGGTTTGAACAAGGAACCTTCAGATCTAAAGCCTAAAGCTCTCCCAGCTGAGCTATTACGGCTTGAAAGTAACACATCCAGTATTTATTTTTACATTGACTGTTACTTGTTACTTCTTAAACAAAAAAACTCAAAGTTTTTCACCCAGTGAGATCAGCCTAAGAGTCATAGGATTTTCTGTACCTCATTTCAACTGCCAAAAGCCTGGATTGAACCAGGGACCTTTAGATCTTCAGTCTAATGCTCTACCAACTGCGCTAATTTGGCTTGTAAGTGTCACATCCAGAATATATTTTTCAATTGATTGTTAGTTCTTAAACAAATAAACTCATACAGTTTTCCCCCAGTGAGATCAGCCTGGGAGTTATACGGTTTTCTGTACCTCATTTGACCTGCTGAAAACCGGTTCCATTTGTACACTGTCAAAGTAACTAACTTAATACTATCAACATCTATCTATTCTATAGTCCCTCTACAACAGTGGTTCCCAAACCTTTTCTTGTCAAGGACCCCCACATTTACACTTTATTAACCTGTGGAACCTGAACCTAACCTAACCTAACCCTAACCCTAACCCTAACCCTAACCCTAACCCTAACCCTAACCCCATAAGAGAAGATTGTTACAGATCTAGCAGTGATCTAGAATGATCAATTATATTAATAAAACGTCAAAAACTGTGAAAATGAAGAAAATGAAGTTGAAGAATCACTATAAATCTAAAACAGGTCAGAGTATTTCATCCAGTTATAAACAAGGAAGTGGTCCGGGTCTGCGACCATTTGATTGGAGGAGACAATGTAAGGAGCCCTAGGATTGGCTGAAGGCAGACCGATCTGATTGGCCAAGGAATCTGTCAATCAGAATGATTGGCACGTCAAAAACCAGGACAGCACCCTAACTCAGTTACCTATTGCTATCTGCAACAACAGTCTTCCTTTGCCTGTGAGTTAGAGTTTGGAGTTGGATTTTGGCTGATATTTTTTAATCCTCCAAATCATGAAGTACACATGTATGTCTTCCAAACCGATGAACTATAGTATGTCTTTTTTATCCTTCAAAATCATGAAAAACAACATATTATAGTAAGTCTTCCGAAACTATATACAGTTTTCTGTAACTCATTTCAACTGCCGAAACCCAGGATTGAATTAGGGACGTTTAGATCTTCAGTCTAATGCTCTTCCAACTGAGCTATTTCGGCTTGTAAGTGACACATCCAGAATGTATTTTTCAATGAATTGTTAGTTCTTAAACATAAACTCATACAGTTAATCCCGCAGTGAGATCAGCTTGAGAGTCATACGGTTGTCTGTACCTCATTTCTACTGCAGACTCACCATCTCCCGATCATGTGGCAGCGTTCTAACACACTGAGCCACTGGCTCGAGACAATTCACAATGCTTTTTTGTTTGTTTTCTTCTTCTGAAATTGGTCTTGAAAATAAAGAATTATTTGGGGTTTGAACTCACCATCTCCCAAACATGTGGACAGTGTTCTAACACACTGAGCCACTGGCTCCAGACAATTCACACTGCTTTTTTGTTTGTTTGCTTGTAAGTGACAAATCCAGAATGTATTTTTCAATGTATTGTTAGTTCTTAAACATAAACTCATACAGTTCATCCCACAGTGAGATCAGTTTGAGAGTCATATGATTGTCTGTACCTCATTTCAACTGCCGAATCACAGGTTTGAACAAGGAACCTTCAGATCTAAAGCCTAAAGCTCTCCCAGCTGAGCTATTACGGCTTGAAAGTAACACATCCAGTATTTATTTTTACATTGACTGTTACTTGTTACTTCTTAAACAAAAAAACTCAAAGTTTTTCACCCAGTGAGATCAGCCTAAGAGTCATAGGATTTTCTGTACCTCATTTCAACTGCCAAAAGCCTGGATTGAACCAGGGACCTTTAGATCTTCAGTCTAATGCTCTACCAACTGCGCTAATTTGGCTTGTAAGTGTCACATCCAGAATATATTTTTCAATTGATTGTTAGTTCTTAAACAAATAAACTCATACAGTTTTCCCCCAGTGAGATCAGCCTGGGAGTTATACGGTTTTCTGTACCTCATTTGACCTGCTGAAAACCGGTTCCATTTGTACACTGTCAAAGTAACTAACTTAATACTATCAACATCTATCTATTCTATAGTCCCTCTACAACAGTGGTTCCCAAACCTTTTCTTGTCAAGGACCCCCACATTTACACTTTATTAACCTGTGGAACCTGAACCTAACCTAACCTAACCCTAACCCTAACCCTAACCCTAACCCTAACCCTAACCCTAACCCCATAAGAGAAGATTGTTACAGATCTAGCAGTGATCTAGAATGATCAATTATATTAATAAAACGTCAAAAACTGTGAAAATGAAGAAAATGAAGTTGAAGAATCACTATAAATCTAAAACAGGTCAGAGTATTTCATCCAGTTATAAACAAGGAAGTGGTCCGGGTCTGCGACCATTTGATTGGAGGAGACAATGTAAGGAGCCCTAGGATTGGCTGAAGGCAGACCGATCTGATTGGCCAAGGAATCTGTCAATCAGAATGATTGGCACGTCAAAAACCATGACAGCACCCTAACTCAGTTACCTATTGCTATCTGCAACAACAGTCTTCCTTTGCCTGTGAGTTAGAGTTTGGAGTTGGATTTTGGCTGATATTTTTTAATCCTCCAAATCATGAAGTACACATGTATGTCTTCCAAAGCCATGAACTATAGTATGTCTTTTTTTATCCTTCAAAATCATGAAAAACAACATATTATAGTAAGTCTTCCGAAACTATATACAGTTTTCTGTAACTCATTTCAACTGCCGGAAACCCAGGATTGAACTAGGGACGTTTAGATCTTCAGTCTAATGCTCTTCCAACTGAGCTATTTCGGCTTGTAAGTGACACATCCAGAATGTATTTTTCAATGAATTGTTAGTTCTTAAACATACACTCATACAGTTAATCCCGCAGTGAGATCAGCTTGAGAGTCATACGGTTGTCTGTACCTCATTTCTACTGCAGACTCACCATCTCCCGATCATGTGGCAGCGTTCTAACACACTGAGCCACTGGCTCGAGACAATTCACAATGCTTTTTTGTTTGTTTTCTTCTTCTGAAATTGGTCTTGAAAATAAATAATTATTTGGGGTTTGAACTCACCATCTCCCAAACATGTGGACAGTGTTCTAACACACTGAGCCACTGGCTCCAGATAATTCACACTGCTTTTTTGTTTGTTTGCTTGTAAGTGACAAATCCAGAATGTATTTTTCAATGTATTGTTAGTTCTTAAACATAAACTCATACAGTTCATCCCACAGTGAGATCAGTTTGAGAGTCATACGATTGTCTGTACCTCATTTCAACTGCCGAATCTCAGGTTTGAACCAGGAACCTTCATGGGCTATAGTCCATGGTCTCGAAGTGATTTTCGTCTTTTTTTCAAATCCTCAAAAATGAAGAAAAACGGCTTGCTACAGTACCCTAACCCTAACCCTAACCCTAACCCTAACACGAATCCGAACAGATATCTTGTGATTTATCCGCTGGGCCACTTAGCATCACACACAGTTAAGCTGGAATTTCCAGGCTACTTGATGTCAGTGTCGAAAGGAATACTTCACAATAAATAGTTGAGTGGGGTTTGAACCTACAATCTCCAGACAATGACGATAGCACCCTAATTCAGTTACCTATTGAGCTATTTCGGCTTGTAAGTGACACATCCAGAATGTATTTTTCAATGTATTGTTAGTTCTTAAACATAAACTCAAAGTTCATCCCCCAGTGAGATCAGCTTGAGAGTCATACGGTTGTCTGTACCTCAATTCAACTACCTAAAATCAGGTTTGAACCAGGAACCTTTAGATCTTCAGTCTAACGCGCTCCAACTGAGCTATTTCGGCTTGCAAGTGTCACATCCAGTATTTATTTTTACATTGACTGTTACTTGTAATTCTTAAACAAAAAAACACCCAGTGAGATCAGCGTCAAGAGTCATAGGATTTTCTGTACCTCATTTCAACTGCCGAAAGCCGGGATTGAACCAGGGAGCTTTAGATATTCAGTCTAATGCTTTACCAACTGCGCTATTTCAGCTTGTTAGTGTCACATCCAGAATATATTTTTCAATTGATTGTTAGTTCTTAAACAAATAAACTCATACAGTTTTCCCCCAGTGAGATCAGCCTGGGAGTCATACGGTTTTCTGTACCTCATTTGACCTGCTGAAAACCGGTTCCATTTGTACACTGTCAAAGTCACTAACTTAATGATTTTCATCTTTTTTTTTTTCAAATCCTCAAACATGATTTTTTCAAAGATTTAAAAAACGATGGGCTATAACCCATGGTTTTTTTCATTTTTTTCAAATCCTCAAAAATTATGAAAAACGGCATGCTATGGTATGCCGTGCGATATGGGTTATAGCCCTTGGTCCAAAATGATGAAAAACGAGGATAAAAATAAAAAATAAATAAACGATGGGCTATAACCCATCGTTTTTTTCATTTTTTTCAAATCCTCAAAAATGATGAAAAACGGCGTGCTATAGAATGCCGTACGATATGGGCTATAGCCCAAGGTCAAAAATGATGAAAAATTAGGATTTCTTTTCAAAAATTCAAAAAACGATGGGCTATAACCCATAGTTTTTTTCATTTTTTTCCATTTTTTTCAAATCCTCAAAGATTATGAAAAACGGCGTGCTATAGTATGCCGTACGATATGGGCTATAGCCCATGATGAAAAACGAGGATTAAAAAAAAAATGAAAATTGAAAAAACAATGGGCTATAACCCATTGTTTTTTTCATTTTTTCATTTTTTTCAAATCCTCAAAAATGATGAAAAACGGCGTGCTACAGTATAGTATGCCGTACGATATGGGCTATAACCCATTGTTTTTTTCATTTTTTCATTTTTTTCAAATCCTCAAAAATGATGAAAAACGGCGTGCTACAGTATAGTATGCCGTACGATATGGGCTATAGCCCATGGTCCAAAATGATGAAAAACGAGGATAAAAAAAAACAAAAATTCAAAAAACTATGGGCAATAACCCATAGTTTTGTTTTTTTTTCCATTTTTTTCAAATCCTCAAAAATGATGAAAAACGGCGTCCTATAGTATGCCGTACGATATGGGCTATAGCCCATTGTCCAAAATGATGAAAAACGAGGATAAAAAAAAAATCTAAAATTAAAAAAACTATGGGATATAACCCATCGTTTAAAAAAAAAAGAATTAAAATCCTCAAAAATGATGAAAAACTGCGTGCTATAGTATGCCGTACGATATGGGCTATAGCCCATGGTCAAAAATGATGAAAAACGAGGATATTTCTTTTTTTTTCAATTCTAAAAACGATGGGCTATAACCCATCGTTTTTTTTCATTTTTTTTCTTTTTCAAATCCTCAAAAATGATGAAAAAAAAAAAACGGCGTGCTATAGAATGCCGTACGATATGGGCTATAGCCCAAGGTCAAAAATGATGAAAAATTAGGATTTCTTTTCAAAAATTCAAAAAACGATGGGCTATAACCCATAGTTTTTTTCATTTTTTTCCATTTTTTTCAAATCCTCAAAGATTATGAAAAACGGCGTGCTATAGTATGCCGTACGATATGGGCTATAGCCCATGATGAAAAACGAGGATAAAAAAAAATCAAAAATTAAAAAAACAATGGGCTATAACCCATCGTTTTTTTTTTTTTTTTTTCAAATCCTCACAAATGATGAAAAACGGCGTGCTATAGTATGCCGTACGATATGGGCTATAGCCCATGGTCCAAAATGTTGAAAAACGAGGATAAAAAAGAAAAATCTAAAATTCAAAAAACGATGGGCTATAACCCATCGTTTTTTTCATTTTTTCATTTTTTTCAAATCCTCAAAAATGATGAAAAACGGCGTGCTATAGTATGCCGTACGATAGCCCATGCTCCAAAATGATGAAAAACGAGGATTAAAAAAAAAATGAAAATTGAAAAAACAATGGGCTATAACCCATTGTTTTTTTCATTTTTTCATTTTTTTCAAATCCTCAAAAATGATGAAAAACGGCGTGCTACAGTATAGTATGCTGTACGATATGGGCTATAACCCATTGTTTTTTTCATTTTTTCATTTTTTTCAAATCCTCAAAAATGATGCAAAACGGCGTGCTACAGTATAGTATGCCGTACGATATGGGCTATAGCCCATGGTCCAAAATGATGAAAAACGAGGATAAAAAAAAAAAAAAAATCAAAAAACTATGGGCAATAACCCATAGTTTTGTTTTTTTTTCCATTTTTTTCAAATCCTCAAAAATGATGAAAAACGGCGTCCTATAGTATGCCGTACGATATGGGCTATAGCCCATTGTCCAAAATGATGAAAAACGAGGATAAAAAAAAAATCTAAAATTAAAAAAACTATGGGATATAACCCATCGTTTTAAAAAAAAAGAATTAAAATCCTCAAAAATGATGAAAAACTGCGTGCTATAGTATGCCGTACGATATGGGCTATAGCCCATGGTCAAAAATGATGAAAAACGAGGATATTTCTTTTTTTTTCAATTCTAAAAACGATGGGCTATAACCCATCGTTCTTTTTCATTTTTTTTCTTTTTCAAATCCTCAAAAATGATGAAAAACGGCGTGCTATATTATGTCGTACGATATGGGCTATAGCCCATGGTCCAAAATGATGAAGAACGAGGATTCAATCTGACATTATTAAATTATCATTACCGAAACAGACGTTCTCTCTACCGCAACATACTTAAAAGTATAGCGGTGTATGAGAATCGGTGTTGCGGAGGATGAGAAACATTATGCATTCTCTATGGCAATAGCACAAACTTTGGCATGCTACTAGTTCTACATACTTAAACCTACCAACCCCATTCTAGCCTACTTAGGTTCATCTTACGGTGGACATGTTTGCCTGAAAAGGAATCTTTGAAAGGTGTCATAGCTTTTGAAATATAGTGCTTTCAAATTTGAGAATTTTAACATGGGGCTCAATGGCGGGGACCGTGCTAAAGTCGGCTCTTCTGTGCTACTGAAAATTTCTGACAAGCCAAAATCAACAGCGGTAAAATAGGAGTATGAATCAGCCCTTATACCAACTCTCCATTTAGCTGGGGAGCACCTGGAACCCCTTCAAGGACCACTGGTTGAAAATCACGGGTTTAGATGACTTCACAGAGGAGCTGATGGTGCCCCATGATGTATTTTCCTTCTATTCCAGTTTCAGGCAAGTGGTAATTTACTCCAAGCATCGCTATAGTAATATCAAGTTATCACTTTGATGTGCTGCCTGCAGCTATCTGGACCTTTAAACTCCACTGCATGCTTTCAACAATGTTGTGTTGATGTATTGTTTTGACTGTATTTGTGAATTGTAACCTCGGCTACATTGAAAATGAGGGCTTGCCCTCAATTGTATTTCCGAGTATAAATAAAGGTGATGATGAACAGGCTGTTGAAGTTAAAAACAGTTAATTCTGTATTGTTTGTTTCATAGCATAGAGGCCATAAGAGGCTATGTTGATTGTGGGATTTATGCCTATGATAGTATTTATGAAATACATCATCACAATTAAGGCAGCCTAGACAATTGAAAGCTGATGCCTGCTATTATTTAATAGCATTGATTGATTGATTGATTGATTGATTGAAGTATCTATTAACAGTGTGCAGAATAGGTACATTTCAAGCACAACTCAATACAAAAACTGTTAACTGTGGACGACACCATAAAGCATTACCCTCATTTACAATAAGGTCCACCATTTTCAATTCATCAGAACATTTAGAGACGTACAAAAACAGACTTCTATATAACAAAAAGCAGGAAATAATTGTCACGGTGTGTGTCAGTTGAGGACCCAGAAGCAGAACAGGCAGGCAGGTCAAGTCCAGTATTTATTAAACAATTAAACACTCAAAAGCTTACGTACATCACGTGAGGAGGCAACAGCAGGATAAAACAGGCAGGAACAAACAGTAACATCAAACTTGGATCTGGAAGTGTGAGAGCAGAATGATTCCAGTACTTATAGTGAAGTAAACACAGGTTAATGAGAGAGTGGAGACAGGTGTGTAACTGGGAATGAGGCGAGACAAGACAGGCAAACCAGGAAACACAAAGATATCACTACAAAATAAAGGTATACAGTACACAGTGCACAGTAAGATCATGACTATAATCATAAAAGGAGGCAAAAAGGGAAAATAAATACAGTGAGGGGACAAGGGGCGTGGGAGGACTCTTACGGCGGGCCAGTTTAGAATTGCAGCTGTTCGTAGGTGCCCTTTGACAGCAGTTTTGAAGGAGTCAAAGGGTTCACATGTCTTAATGACTGTTGGTAGGGCGTTCCACATTTTGGTGGCATAGGAGCAAGTTTCAACATTATCATCAGGTAAACAATGGACATTTCTTCATTATATTCAATGCACGACACATTGTGCACATTCAATAAAATGTCACCTCCGTCCTCACCAACATCACACATTGATAGGCACACTGCTGTAACTAGATGTGTTTGAGACTCATTTGTAACTGTGATGTTCTATTGTATTTTCTTATTACCACTGCCAAGGAGGTTACTGTATGTTTTCACTATGTCTGTTTGCAACAAAATCTAAACAGTAAATTGTGAATTCTGACCAACGTACGTTGCATACTGTAGGCCTATGTCCCTCCTGGCTCCCAAGCTGTGGAATAAACTCCACCTCAGTCAGTCACCAGTGTCCCAGTCTGAAAACTCACTTATTCAGACTCCAACCCACCCCCATATTTCCCTTCTTGTCAACTATTTCAAAATATGCAACTATAGTTTTACTATGCAGATACATGTTGGTTCCCATACTGTATGTTATTACTGTATGTTAAGAAATATCAGTACTTCTGCCACAAATGTCTACTTGGATTCAGCTATTTAGAAACGTACTGTAGCAAATAACCTATATCTGTATATTTCTGTAAAAATGGTGGGTACATGAGTTTACGAACACAAGTCTCTTTCTCTGTGTCTTCCCCTCTACAAACACTATTACATTCTGTGTAATGGAAAAGCTGAGGCAAGTGGGATAGCTGTATAAAAAGTATAAAAGGTATCAAAAGCTTCATCACACCAATGGAAGTCATGAGATAGCTCTACCAGTTTAAGTTTAAATGGAGTCTGTAAGTGAAAGCATGCTGAAGTAACATGATTGCATGTTAAAGACTATTGGGTTTCAGATTAAACATTGACTTTCCCATAGCCTTTTTGGGGTGCTGTTATGACCTTATATGGAGTCTAGAGGCACATAAAACTAGTAAGTACCAAAGTACGGTTACAGAAGTTGGATAGAAAATGTCAATAGGGAAATTAAGCATATAATATCGTCAGGGAGGCCGAGGCCAAAACAACAAACAAAACTCCACCCTACCTGAAAAGGAAAAGAGTTATGCATTCCAAAGAAAAATGACAATCTAAGTAAAAAACTATGGATTAAATTAAATGGCAGCACACACCTACCAAGCTTCCCTTAGTCTTCACTTTAAACACAGTATTAAAGTTACCTCATCAAGCTGGTACACAGCCTACAGACTTTGAGCACAGGTTTGATAAATAATGACAATAATGGTTGTCTTTGATCAACTCATTTTGGTAGATCAAGAAGGTTTCCCAAAATCATGAACATGTGCCTCCGGCAAAATGTCCACTGTGCCGCTTTCACATTTGTGCTCAAATCATGTTCATTTATTTATTTATTTGACAGGGACAAAGCTCATTAATCAACATGTCAGTTTTCACATCAATGTAAATGGGCCAGAGTTAGCCGAAGCTAAATTTCATCTGTAGTCCCTGGGCAGGCTCTTAAAAAATGAATGATAAAAAAGAAGGACAAAGTGTAGTGTGCCTGCACACAACGCCATGCGTTGATGCCATGTGTGCATATGTGCAAGCACCCAACACTACGTCCATACAAAAACACAATACAGTACAGATAAAAGAAGACAAAGTCTAGTGTGCCTGCACACAACACCATGCGTTGATGCCATGTGTGCATTTGTGCAAGCACCCAACACTACGTCCATACAAAAACATCATAGATGCTTATCACACAGTTTACACCTTTGGACCTGCATACACTCCTTCTGACACTTTCAGTAGGCTACCTCAGATGGCCGTGAACATCCATTTTCAAAACACATGAGTCTCAAAGAGTGAGCTACTGATGAGGAAGGAAGCAATCAATCAATCAATCAATCAATCAATCAATCAATCAATCAATCAAATCTCAGTTTCACCATTCTCTCAGTCTAAAGGTTGCCCTCATTTGTTTGAAGAGAATATTTATTTATCGGGAATGGAGTTCACAGACACATCACATATTTTAATTTCAGCGTACAATATAAGGCTCTAAGCAACGCCAAAAGGGATATTTCACTTTCAAATAAAATAAAAATACCCATATAAAACAAATATTTTTAAATAGTTAGAAGGACAATATCAGTCACTATACAGAGGATGTGTGTTTTCAATGAATCCATCATGATACAGTAGACCCAGTGGAAAAAGTCCTCAATTGTTTTACTTAAGTAAAAGTACCAATACTACAATTTAGAACTACTTTGTTACAAGTAAAAGTACGGAATTGAAAATGTACTACTCATATTGCAGAATGTGCCATTTCACAAGTTCAAAATGTGTACAAAATCTATTGAAAATAGCCGATCTACAAGCTCACAATTGTGAGCTTTTAGATCGGCTATTTTCAAATGGCCGAAATGTATAGGGTTGAAGTGGTTAATGTTTTCTAATCAAAATTAAAATCTCCAAAGTAACTAGTAACTCAAGTTTTCAAATAATTGTAGTGGAGTAAAAGTAAACATTTTGGCTCTGAGATGTTAGAAGTAAAGGTATTGGAAATACTCAAGTAAATATACAAATACCTCAAAATTGTACTTAAGTACAGTACTGTACAGTAAAAGTACTTAGTTACTTTCCACCACTGAGTAGACCTATACAGTGGGTCTGTCTGTGTATACTGAGATACCAATCCGGGACCGACGGCAGTGGCGAATGTTCTGTCTGTCTGTCTGTCTGTCTGTCTGTCTAACCTGCCTGCATGTGCGTGCAGGTGCGCGTGTGTTTACTGTTTACCAACGTTCCTGTGTCAAACCTTCCATCTTTCATCTCCTGTACCGATAATCTTGAAACAGCACATCTCTCTGCTAATAAATACAAACACCAGATGTTGTTTTCAATTAAGCCTCCAAATACGTTACTATATCTTTGAAATGGCCTAGTAGGCCGCACCTTCGACCTTAGCTTAAGCTTTTATGAACATAAAGTCATTCAATACCAGCTGCTCCTCGATGTCAACACACAGCTATCTACTTGTTTTTGTCTTTGGCAATTTGTGTGTTATTTGGTTCTCTTACAATATAAAAAGAACATACAAATAAATGCCATACTACACTACTTGCCCTGAAGTTTTAAGGAACTTGATGTATAAATGTAGCCTACTGTATGTGCAGAGCAACTGAGTCAAACAATGACATCATTACTGCTGTGACTAACCCTGTACACAGTTCGTATAGATGCTCTTTCAAACTGTGGAAGCACTGGCGGACTTGTCTGCATGTTAGACATTGAAAACAAATTTATTTTGTACTGTACTTTGTGTGATTTGTACTGATTTATATACATTGTACTCTTCTCTGATATGATCCCTGACGTCTGAAATAAAGCATTTATATGACATGATATACTGTATGTCATTCAATGTGAAAACTGTAAAAAATGCCGTACTATGTTGTCTAATGTAAAAATAAAAATAAACATAAAAAAGGTCCATGCTATAAAGCAGCGGCCGTGGTTTTCCGGCCATTCATTTTTTCCCATTGAGATTTACAACAATATTTATATCAATTATGTTAAGCCTATATATAGAATGGAGCCACCCACGATCCTGGTGAATCATGGCCATCAAACGGTTGATTCTGTGAAAAAATTAAAATTAAAAATTAAAATTAAATATGTTTTAGTATTTTTGTTTTTCCACAGACTCACCAGGATCCTGGAGGATTCTGGGCCTAAAATAATGTGTATACAGTAAATAAATGTCATATGTGTGAAAGGGCAAGTAACACTATTGTTCTAATATTGATTAAAATGATTAATTATCATTCACACCTTTCCCTCTCTAGATACTCTACCTCTGATCATCTGAATAATCATTTATAATTTGCTCATCTCTCACTCTCTCTGCATTGTTCTAGATGAAGATCAAAGACATCAATGCTGTGATCATTTAACTCAATCGCTCAATCATTCTCACCTTTCTGTTTGGCCCACAGCTTCCTGAAATCTCATTGGCTACCCCTGTGTCCCGGGGCAGGTTTTGCTCGATGCAGAGCAGTTATAAAGCTCAACATAACACGACAATGCATGACAAATATTCTCAGGACTCAGGACGCAGTGGACAAACGCTGACATCTATCAATTGAGAGGTATGGTGGCCATTTATTGTTTAGTTGCAGTGTTGTTTTTGTCAAAACATTTGTTTAGTCACATTTTAGTCTTTTTTAAGGTCTTAGTCTAGTTTTAGTCGACTAAATGTCATAGGATTTTAATGTATTTTGGTGGGCCTTGATGCTGTCGTAATGACTGATTTTACACTTGCTGAAAATAGCCGATCTACAAGCTCACAACGCGTCGCAGCGCAACGCGTTGTGAGCTTGTAGATCGGCTATTTTCATTTAGTCTTAGTCATCATAGCTTAGTTTCCATTTGGTTTCCATCAGTGAAAGTTTTCGTTTTCGTTTTAGTACAACACGTGTATTGCATTGCAAACGACAACGTCTCGCTTAATTGAGGAACGGTTATGGGGGGGTCAACCAAAAAGTGTATATGCTTCACAATCCAATTGCAATCTGACTAATTATTTAATGTGATATCTTGTGTGCATGCAAAGTAAATATTTTGGCATGAGCATATGTCACTAAAGGTCACTCATATGGCTGACTATAGGGTTCATCCTCTGGGGAGCATGACCACGCTCAATAAATTGAATCGCAATCTGCGGATTAAAAATTTAAAATCCCAGCCTGTGGTTTTTTAGATCAGATTTTTTTCAGACTTTTATTGAAGAGAGATAGCCAGAGATGCAGAATCTCATTTTCAAGGAAGACCCATATTGGTAGTAGTAGTATGAATGAAGTGGTGGTAGGATGAAAGAGCATGCCACTAGCAGGATAAAAACAGCATGTACTGTCATGCCATAACAAGTATAACCTACATAATAGAATAGTCATCATCGTCATCATCCTGATCAGTGATCACTATAGTATAAGCAAAGCTTTCTTCTTGTTCATTTATTAAATAACATTGTTATTGTTCTCATTGCCTTGCCAACCAGCAACAAAACAAGACATTCTGTCTTGTGTTTTGTGGATGTCATAGTGACAGTCGTAGTGTTTGGGCCTATAGTAGTGGCCCTGGTTGTTGTACCCACAAACCGTGGTCCCCTGGCAGCCTTATGCCAAACCCGTTGTTTCCAACCTCTGCGTCAAATTTGACAATGCACTAAAACTGGACAAACAAGGTAAATTTCGCCTATGAGCTTGTAGATTGTTTCAATAGCTAAAGTATAACATAATGCTTAGTTAAAACTCCAAAAGGGGTTCCTGCCCAGACTGGGCTAAGGTCACAAAAAAGGCACGTCTAAAGGACCAGAGGTGACCGAGCTTTTGCTGTCGTATAGCCCCCAAACTGGCCCCCACCATGCATCCAGACTTTTAAATCTCGCCTTAAGACCCACTTTTACCACCTTGGCTTTTAATTCCGTTTGAGAGTTTCTTGTTTGGCTTTATTGTTATGTGTGTGATTTAGCAGTTTTTTTCTGTTTTAGCTTTACAGTGTATTTAGCTATTAACTATCTTTACAGAGCACTTTGTATAAACCCTGTGTTGGATTGGATTGGATGTATTTCTTGGTGTTCATTCGAATCCTACAGGCTCTCCCTCTATCCCGCTGTCAAGATCCCTATTAGCGAAGTATTGTGATTGTTCTGAACACAGCAGTATGTGTAGAACACATTATAGCTCTGCTGCATATAAATGGGACTTTTGATAAGTTGCATGTGTACTGTACGAGGAAATTATGGAACCCTTTTTTTCAGAATACATGTTGCTGCCTTGGCACTAGAGTAGGTCTTAAGATGCACAGTGTGCTTTTGAAATTTCTTTGAATGTGGTCATTAAATTTGTTTCTTGGCCGCTGTAATTGCTTGGCGAAGTGAAGTGACAGAATTTCCTCTCAGGGACTTAATGAGGTTAGATTTGGTCTTATTACAGCCACGAGCCTCATGGTGATATTCTGTTGTATGAATATTAAAAGAGGCAGAAGATAATAGCAGAACTGTCAGTGACGATATATACAGTATGCATCCTCAAAGGTTGTATACAGAGACATGGCTCTGGAGGGAAACCAGAGTACGTCTGACTGTCTCTTAGCAACAGCAAACAAAAAACCCCAGCCTGATCCGTGCAGGGGGTGAGAGAGGTTTTGAGTAAAAGTGACAGCTGTACTGTAGTGTGTGATGAGTTGTGGTGAGGAACTCGCGCTGTGTGGAGGTATGACAGGTGCAGGCTGCCCGGAGAGCAGGTATAATTAAGAGACAATGAGCTTTGCATTGGAGTAGGCTCTGCATCACTAAAAGGATCATAAGGATCTACTGTAATAGGATTATCCTCTCATTTTCATCACCCGGCCGTTGGGTGAGTTCATTGTTTGCATCTACAGCTTTCAGACCTGCATGGCGTCGATATTTGTGACATGTCAGTAACGTATGGGTATAATTTATGGATGGGTATATAGTATTGGGTGATAATTTTCCTGAGCAACCATAGAGTTATATATAAAAGCTCATGACGTGTCGCAACTCACTCACTCACTCACTCACCCACTCACTCACTCACTCACTCACTCACTCACTCACTCACTCACTCACTCACTCACTCACTCACTCACTCACTCACTCACTCACTCACTCACTCACTCACTCACTCACTCACTCACTCACTCACTCACTCACCCACCCACCCACTCACTCACTCACAGTGGTGGAAAGTAACTAATTACTCAAGTAATTCAAATGTATTTCAAATGTGTTATACTTTTTACTTTTGCTCCACCTCAGAGTCAAATATCCTCCACTACAATTATTCGAAGAAAACTATACTTTAAGTATATATATATTTTAAGTATACTTTAAGTATATTTTTTAATGCCAATACTTTTGTAAAAATGTCGATTTTGTAAAAATGTCGAATTCTGGACTTGTACTTTATCTAAATAATAACTGTGAGTACTTTTATAGCACACTCACATACATTATGAGCAACCGGATCCCCTTCATTCATAATGTACGCTGATGATAATGTGAGTGCACGGAAACCTGGATCTATGACAGCCAGGACACCATGCCTCGTGGACAGTGCTGGAAAAAGTACTCAATTGTTTTACTTAAGTAAAAGTACCAATACTGCAATTTAGAAGTACTTCGTTACAAGTAAAAGTACGGAATTGAAAACTTGAGTAAAAGTACAAAAGTATCGGCATCAAAATGTACTTTGAAGTACTAAAAGTAAAGGTATTCATATTGCAGAATGTCCCATTTCACAAGTTCAAAATGTGTAGAAAGTCTATTGAAAATAGCCGATCTACAAGCTCACAATGCGTCGCATTGTGAGCTTGTAGATCGGCTATTTTCAAACGGCCAAAATGTATAGGGTTGAAGTGGTTAATGTACGTTAAAAAACGCCAAAGTAACTAGTAACTAAAGTTTTCAAATAATTGTATAGTGAAGTAAAAAGTACAAATGTTGGCTCCGAGATGTAGTGGAGTAGAAGTAAAAGTACTGGAAATTGGAAATACTCAAGTAAAGTACAAACGCCTCAAAATTGTACTTAAGTACAGTACTCACGTAAAAGTACTTGGTTACTTTCCACCACTGCTCGTGGACAGTGTTGTTGTCAGCTAAGTCCCATCTTCAAAGCCACCCTGGCTGACCCAGGCCTGCTTGGCACAGAAGAGAAGACATGTTCATTTCATATTCATTTAGCACTCCAAAGCTGTACCGTGTGAATCATTAACTAGCCCAGCTCCATTTCACAAACTGGATTTCAATGAGATGGGATGTTCTAGGACAGGTGGGGGCTCCATTTTCGTCACCGCTAAACCCCTTTATATCCCTAAACGTCTTTGCCCTTTTTTTTATTCATTTTTTACAGGGGGATGTTGTGCACGCAGAAACGACAGAAGCACTATCTTGCAGCGGAGAATAAAGAATAGTTTGACTCCCATCTAGTTTCTCCAGTATCCCAGTTTCATTCCTATAACGTCTCACAAAACGGGTACTTCAGTTCCCAGATCCTCCATTTACAGATATAATGCATTACCATCATGTCCATCGCAAAGACAGACAGCCTTCAATCATCGCATGCATTTGTTTCCAAATCATAAATAAAACCGTCAAAGCCTCCTCTGCAGATGAATTGTAATAATGTCACATCACATTTTCTCCCACATGAGTGCATGGAGGGAAGGGCCAATCATTATTTGTGGCATTGCCCGAGCCATGCAGCTTTCTTCTGTATACCTCCCACTCACTCTCTCACTCTCTGGAGGCTGCAGTCTGCCTCCATTTGAAATGCTAATAGACTAATCTTTACATCTCTGACACAATGGTTCTCAACCTACTCACGCCTTTATTGTACTGCATTGTATATGCAATGTAAAGCACTCTGTGACATAAATAACAATAATAATAATAATTATTATTATTATTATTAAGCACCTTGCTATAGTGCTTTAGCAGTGTACAGTATACTCATCAGGGACGTGCACACATAGACATCAAAGGGGGCTTGAGCCCCTGCCCTTTTACCCGTCTGTAAAACAACAGACCAGACCAGACCATTGAATGCAGCGTTCACTACATGGTGAATGGAGAAATGCCACTCCTTTCCATGCCATTCCCGGAAGGCAGCATTCAGGAGAATTGCTTTTTCCGAAGTCTCCTGAACTTGGAACGCAGCATTTTGCGTTGAACAAATTTGTGTAGAAATCCATGTGGTTACATCACATCTCCAGTAGATAAAGAGTGTTGGGTTGCGCCCCGAAAATAGCTGATCTACCGTACAAGCTCTCAACACTAATGTGTTACCTAGTTATAAATATACACCATTTGGGCTTTATAGAAAGTGTTACCAAAAAAGCCACACACACACACACACACACACACACACACACACACACACACACACACACACACACACACACACACACACACACACACACACACACACACACACACACACACACACACACACACACACACACACACACACACATCTTTCTACTTTGACTAAAGGAAATCCATTGACTTTTGGCATTTTAGAGGCAAAATGGGCTTTACTCACTTCCATTTGTGACCTAGCTGTATTTTGTTACTGGGGGAAGGTCAAGTCCCATCTGGTTGACAAATGGCATGGGGATGAAATACAAAACTTTAACTACCCTGGCAACTAAATTAACTTAAATCTGTTTCATTTGATTAGGAAGAAGAGGTCAAAACTATGGTATTCAATGTGTGTACCATGCTGTGGAAGTAACAGACCCCTCCCATATACAGTACACTGTAGAGTACAGTCAAGCATACAAACCAGAACAAAAAGCACGGCATGTCATTTGTATCAAGAACATTTGGCAGAAATTGCTGATCTACAAGCTCACAATTACATTGTGTTGTGAATTTGTGATGCGTTGTGGCCTTAATTGGAACACCCGGTCAACTAAGTATTTAGGTTTTCGGTTAAGTTAGGCTAACAAGACTGGTAACAATGGAACTTTCCATTTCATTTCCTACAATTCATGATCCTGGCACAGATAAGCATGTTTCGACCAAGGCTTGCAATTTATTAACATTTGATGATAAGCTGATATCATATAAAAGCTGTCACACTTTGGTCTCTAAATAATTAAAACTAATAACTGATTCAGAAAAAAAGGAGAGGGAACAAACAGATCTTTCACTCATCAAAGGTTATCCACTATCTATCCATCTGAAACCCCCTGGAGCTGACAAAAACAAAGCAGTCTTTTAGTTGGAGTGGGGGGGGGGAAGCGCACACAATCCTCATAGATTAATATGTATAATTGATTTTGTGTTTTCAAAATCTGACAAACCACGACATTCAATGTTTTCGTGTTTCTATTTCTTCAGGAGCCCAAACTGACAAAGCCCCAAAAACAAAGCAGCAAAAGAAGAGCTTATTGTGCGACAGAGGCCCCAATAACCTCCATCCTCATTCACTCCATCCGTCCCAGTCCATCCTCTCGGGACACCATGGAATTCCCAGAAGACCCTGAGCTCTCTCCGTTGCCCCCGTCCCCTCTGCCGTGCTGGGCCACTCAGGCGCTGTGCGACCTGGCCCGGGCCGAGACGGAGCTCCGCCGCCTGTGCGAGCGCCAGGCCGTGGAGACAGAGGCGGTGAAGAGGGGTGTGGACCGCGCCGTCCTCGGGGCGCGCCGGGAGGAGCGCCGCCTGCTGGAGCGCGTGGAGCAGGACCACCGCGACGCCCAGCAGCAGCTGGACACGCTGCTGAGGGAGAACGCGGCGGCGGCGCGCGTCAGTCAGTCTCTGCTGAGCCAGCGGCTCGGCAAGCTGGCCCACCTGCGGGAGACGATCCAGAGGAGTGGTGACCACCACCAGAGCGCGGCGGCGGTGGCGGCGCCGCCCGAGCAAGACCTGTTGGTGAAGGGCGTGGCGGACCTCCTGCAGCCGTGGGAGATATCCCTCTCGCTGAAGAAGGTGAGCTTCAAGCCCAGCTCCCAGCCCAACGCCGTCACCTTCGGGGACATCCGCGTGCAGGAACACAACTTGTCCCTGCCCGGCGGAGGCTGCGGGCCCCAGGGCCAGCTGTGTCCTCTCCACGCCGGAGAGATGCAATGTGGCGTGCATGGCGACGCGGGCCACGGAGAAGGTAGGAGCACCCCGGACGGAGCTGGGCCTGCAGGGCAGACGCTGACCTCGCCGACGGGCAGGTCGGTGAGGAAGATCCGTCTCTCCGTGCGCTGCAGCGACGAGGAATCAGGAGAGGAGCGGAAGCCGACCTCGCCGAAGCAGACGCAACAGTGGCCTCCCAGGCAGGAGGAGCAGTCTGACCGGGAGTCGTCCCAGGACGAAGAGACAGAGTCGCCCACTTCCGAACCACCGGGGGAAGACGGGTTTCTGTCTGTCCCCGCTGCGGCGCTCGACAATGCCGATTCCGAGGGCGAGGAGCGCTCGTATAGGACGAACAGTGGCGGCAGACACTACTCCCCTCGGAACCCCAGGAAACCACGCGCTGTGGCCCCTGTAGTCTCCGACCATGAGCGTTCCCCCTCGCCCGAACGAGGAAGACAGGAGCGTCCGAGGCCAAGTCAGCGCTGGAGCACTGCAGACAGCCGGGACGGAGAAAGAGCGAGGGCGAGACAGGATTCAAACAGGGGCGTCTCGAGGCACGGCTACGCTTCCGCAACCTCGCCCAAGATGGCCGCCCGCAACAACAGAGAACCTCTGGCCAGCCAAAGCTGCCTGGATCTGACCTCCACTAGGGGCATGACGAGGCCCCACTCTCGCCTGAGCCAGTCCTCCGACGACAACACCCACGGCACCTCCGGGTGTGACTCCGGCCGGGCGCCCTCCCCGACGGACAGCCTCGACTCCTGCTACACGTTCATCGTCAGCTCCCCTCGTGACTGCGGCGGCGGCAGCGGCAGAGGAGGAGGACCTCTGAACCACAACCCCCGTCTATCCAAGTCTACGGCCGACCTGACTCACAGCAAGACACGTCCGTTAGTCAGTGGGAGTGGCAACTGCGTCGGCGTGTGGAGGGTCAACCGCAGCGACCACAAGTCCTCTCATTCCAACTCCGCTCTCTCCTCTCCGACTCTCGGCAACAAGAAGGCCTCGAGCCCGTGCCGCGGGTACAGAGGCGCCGGCGCTCAACAACACCTACAGAAGGGGGGAGTCGTGCCGGTCGCTCGCTCTCTCTCCATGTCCGTCATCGACAGCTCCTCCCCTCTGGATCAAAACAACAACAGGGGGAGACGAGACAGAGGAGAGCCGGCCTTGGTGGAGATGGAGGAGGAAGGAGGAGACCTGGCGTTCCCGCAGCAGCTCCTCCACGCCGGAGGCAGCCATCTGGTCAGGCAGTTCGGGAAGCAGGGCCCAGGTCGCTCGGAGCTCACCCTCCCCAGTGGCGTCCACGTCACGCCACAGGGCCAACTCTTCATAGTGGACTGTGGAAATGCGCGCGTGCAGGTGTGTATGTGTATGTGTGTATATAAGTATTATTCACCGATGTTTGCATTTTCAAGACCTGAGGACAATTCTACAAATGCCTTCTAAATCCTGACAGTTTTCTGAAAAACCCTATGTTTCTATATGTCAGTCGTTCTCAAACATTTTCATGTCAAGGACCCCCAAACATTATGTAATTGGCCGCCATCTGAAAATATGTTGTTCCAGGGACCCCTCAGAAGCAAAGACTTGAGTTAAAAACATTCGCTCTGAAAGAATATATTCAAACATTTGGGCCATATTTTCACGATTTTTCAAAAATAGCCGAGTGCCGCGCTACGAGCTTGTAGATCTGCTATTTTCCAATAGCTAAAGTATAACATAATGCTTAAAACACCAAAAGGGGTTCCCGCCCAAAATGGGTTAAACCCTGTTTCGGTGCATGTCATGATGATAGGTGAAAATAGTCAAACATTATGCAAAGATTTAGGAATGTGTTAAACATTCTGTGAAAATTGGTAATAAAGCTCAGAATGTGCCAGGCCCCTCTCTCACAGCACTGAATGACAGGGCAGTCATATGGCCCTCTCATGTTAAACCGTCCCTGTCACACAGTGCTGTGAGAGGGACCAGTCCTGTCACCAGTGTTGTTTTTGTCGACTAAAACGAAGACGAAAAATGTTCGTCGACTACCTTTTTTCAATGATGAAAACTAAATGGAAACTAAATAAAAACTAAGCTACGATGACTGAAAGTAAGACTAAATATATTGATAATTTCGTCAACAAATAAAAACTAGACTAAAATGTTAGGAAGGGACTAGTGGACAAGAGATCCAGTATAAGTCATTTTACACTTGGTTGCATGATGAAAATAGCCAATCTACAAGGTCACAACGCGTCGCAGCTTGTAGATCGGCTATTTTCAGCAAGTGTAAAATATCAGTCAGTCAAAATCAGTCATCGAGGCCCGCCAAAATACATTTTAGTCAACTAAATCAACTGTAGATTTAGTCGACTAAAACTAGACTAATAAAACACTCCAGGTGACTAAAATGTGACTAAAACGAAATTACTATTCAAGAGACTATGACTAAAACTAAAATCAAAATGTGCTGCCAAAAACAACACTGCATGTCACACAGTGCTGCTCACAGCAACAAAACAAATCTAGTTTAAGTGATTAATATTGGCATAATGAATTGTGTTGCATATGCATAGCAACATAGAAATGAAATAACATATTTCCAACAAAAAAAAGTAAAACATATTTTTTTAAATTCTTATTCCAGGTGACTGACCCTCAGGGCAACATCATGCAGCAAGTGACCTCACCGACGTCCGACACCTCCGCGAGGCGCTGCCGGAACTACTTTGACATCGCCGTGAACTCGAAGGGCCTGATCGCGCTGAGCTGCGCGGCGGAGCGCGCCCTGCTCGTGTTCAACCGCCACGGCCGCCTGCTCCAGACCTTCGGCGGCTCGGGGACGACGGGCTCGGCCAACAGAGACGACCTGGAGGCTCCGAGGGGCGTGACGGTGACCCGCCTGGACGAGTTCCTGGTGGCCGACATCCGAAAGGGCACGCTCGTGGCCCTCAGGCTGGACACCAAGACCGGCGTTCGCCTGGAGCGCACGGTGGTGACGGGCTTCCACCGGCCCTACCTGGTGGCGGCGTGCCTGACCTCGGGCATGGTGGCCGTGTCGGAGAGGGGCAGCGAGACGGGCCGCGAGCCCTGCGTCAAGGTGCTGGAGCCCGGCTGGAACACGGTGAGGGTCCTGGGCGTGTGCTCCGGCCTGGGGCCCGTCCTGGTCTCCCCGTGGGGGATCTGCATCGACGGAGACGGCAACGTGCTGGTGGCGGACTGGGGGGAGCGAGGGCACAGGATCGTCCTGTACCCGGCCCAGGGCGTGGGCCGGCCCGTGGTCACCCAGGGTCTCAGCAGCCCCCGCGGGCTCGCCCTGTTGCCCGACGGACACCTGGTCGTGTCGGACAGCATGCACCACTGCATCAAGATGTACCAGTACAAATGAAAGAGACAGACAGTACAGACAGACAGGGTCAGTTATTTAGGCCTGACGTCGATTCTACAAATGCCTTCTAAATCCTGACAGTTTTCTGAAAAACTCATGTTTCTATGTCAGTCGTTCTCAAACATTTTCATGTCAAGAACCCCAAGGTGTAATGAATTTGGCTGTTCCAGGGACCCCCCCCCCCCCTTCCTCTCCAGAAGCAAAGATTTAAGTTAAAAACGTTCGCTCTCAAATCACATTTTCACGATAAAAAAAAAATAGCAGACCTACAAGCTCATAGCACTCGTGCCGTGTTATGAGCTTGTAGATCTGCTATTTTTCAACTGCTAAAGTGTAACATAATGCTTAAAACACCTATTTTGGATCTTGAGTAGGAGCCATCTGAATCTGTACACTTCACTGACCCATATACTATTAAAGGACACATAACACTATACCCTCTTCTTGTTCCCATGATTTCTCACTGCAACATGACACAAGACTAATAGAGAATAACAAAGGATAAGGCGGATTTAATGGTTTCTACACTTCCACGTTGTCAACTTAATCACAAGGCCTTTCGCAAGGCCCATCGTCGTAGCCTAGATTATGTTCTCATAATGGGGATGTTGCTGACAGTTGGCCTATTTGGGTACATTACAGTTTGCATGAATAATTGAACACTTTCTGACTCAGCGAGTTCCCTTGCTAATTTGTATGTATTTATTTTCCAAACAGTACGGTAGGTAGGCCTACTGTATTGTACAAACAATGCTGTATCTCTACATGATATCATTATGTATAGGCAGCTGTATTCTTGTTTTTTCTACCATGGGCTGATCGACAGCCTGCAGAGGTCAGCGTGGTGTACCAGCTCTCAACAAAGTTTTTGCAAAGCAGTGTTCGGAAATGTACTTTATTAAGATCCGACAGCAGAAGCAAATGTTCTGTCTGTGATGTGCAGTGGGCAGCCTCTGACACAGTTCACTGGTGTAATGAGTTTGAAAGCACAAAGCTCAAAATAACTGGAAACCTGTTGACGTTTTACCGCAGCAATTATTGTAATCTTTGAGACAGTTCTTGAATTTCCCTTCACCGATCACCGTCGTAGCTCTGTGCAGACCTTTTCAGTGGAATTGTGTTGCCGTCTTTGCACAAATTCACTGCAACGGGGAAATAAACTCAACACTCATTTTGCAATGTGTGTTGTCAAGCATGAAAAGGTCTATTGACAATGTGAGATGATGACACAGGTAAAGCTGAAAGGATTTACGACGTATACTGCTCTCCAGTTTTGTCTGCCATGTGTCTTAACCCATTTTGGACTGATGTCGATTTAAAAAAAGGCTTCTAAATCCTAATAGTTTTCTGAATATGTTTCTATGTCAGTGGTTCTCAACTAATTGGCTGCCGACCCCCATCTGAAAACATGTTGTTCCAGGGACTCCCCCAGAAGCAAAGATTTGAGTTAAAAACGTTCGCTCTGAAAGAATATAATATTCAAAGATATCGACCACATTTTCACGATTTAACAAAAATAGCAGACCTACAAGCTCGTATAGCGTGGCACCGAGTGCCACGCTATACGAGCTTGTAGGTCTGCTATTTTTCATTAGCTAAAGTATAACACGATGCTTCCAAACACCAAAAGGGGTTCCCCGTCCAGAATGGATTAAACACCCGTTTACAGCAGATGATTAATTCGGCGCTGAGCACCATGTGTATTCTGGGATTACCTGTAGAAGGTTCTCATTATGAATTGAAACCTAGAATGGACAAATTTGTTTAGAAATCCATGTCGTACACCATATGTCCACTAGCTAAAGAGTGCTGGGTTGCGCCCCGAAAATAGCATGATTTCATCGACTAGAGCAGTTACTTGTAAAGTATTGACTAAAGCTGTACTTTCCTTTTCTAACCCGGAGTTGAAACAATTTCCTGGTCGCACTGCGACACGTTGTGAGCTTGTAGATCTGCTATTTTTGTCCAAAAGTATCCTCTTACGGCCCCACTCTCTACACGTCCCTGTTGGTTAGACATACCAACAGTCCGACAGGCATTATAGTCCGATAACACCGCCGTCGCTATCCCGACATGCACCCAATCCAAGGGTGGATGTCGTTTATGTGCAGCGGCATACCGTCCGTCGTTTCCATCTGAGGTGTTTGTGTTTAACATACTTTTTTGTTTTTATTTCCTTGGGATGTTTTGTTTTCAAGATTAGGATCGCCCGAGGTTTAACAATGTTGCAGTGTCCTGTTCTGACTCTTAGTAGATACTAGATTTCGCACCTGGCCTTGCTTTCCTCTCCATGTCTGAAGAGACAAGCAGAAACAAAATGGGACATGTACACTGTAGTATAGGGGGGGGGGGGGGGACTCGATTAGTGTAGCATCACCATGAAATCAATTATGAATCAATGTTGTGATTCGTGGTTGTGATTTGTATTCATTTTACACACCTCGTAATATTGAAACGAGATTACAAGGATGAACTAAACATATGTCAAAAGAATACTCAATACTTTTAGAAAAGCATCTTGTTTTTGGTGAAACTGTGCCTTTAAGGACACTCTATAGCTCTGCAGAGGGGTTGACCTTTTCAGCCAAACAATGGAAGCGCAGCTGTCATGAGTCAACCTTTAAGCTCTGGTGATGCAGGTTCGTTAGGTCCGTGAAGAAGATTGGGCCGTTAAGACGTGATGAGAGGGCAAAACAATCATCAAACATCATAGAGGTGTCAGCTTGGTGTTGCTAGGCAGGCAGGCAAGGACATAAAAAAAAAACAGTTCCATGGTCTACCTGTCGCAGCATGTATAGACTTTTTTTGTTCCTAAATGTACGCTTGAGATGTTGTTGTGATTCATTTATCGTGTGGATTATCTGGAATAATGCTGCTGCTGTAATAGTATGGAAAATAAAATGTGTTCTCTTCTCACTCAAACTGTCTAATTCGTGTGATTCTATAGGGCCTGTGGTATGAAAGACATGTAAATGGTGCATTTACGTATAGCGCCTTTATCCAAGGCGCTTTACATAGATTGTGCATTACATTCACCCATTCACACACACACACTCATACAACTTTACCTCTAAATATAGCACCCTGCTCAGCCGCTGTTGAAGTGCCTCTTGGATGAATACAAACTTTCTCACTCTGAACGAAAGCAAGACTGAAGTCATCATTTTTAACCATGACCCTACAGTAGCTCTCCCATCAGATTGCTTCCTCGAAACGACCTGTGGTATAGAATAATATTGACAATAACCTCAAATTCGACAAGCACATTAGCTCTGTGGTCTAGCTTCTTTCAGCTTAGGCTTCTAGCTAGGGCAAAGGCCCTAGCTAGATACACCTTTACATAGATTGTGCATTACATTCACCCACCCACCCACACACACGCCGATGCCCAGTGGCGTGCACAGACATTTAGAGGGGCAGGTGCTCAAGTGAAAAAAGGGTTCGAACCGGGAATCTTGCTGTTCCCATCCGGTCCCTCTACAACCTGAGCTACTGCCGCCCCAAACGGATGTCAAACGGACAGTACCTACTTTACACGAGATGCGAGGGTGATAAGCGTGTAGAACCCCTAGGTAAGATACAGCAACTGTCCAATTCGGTGCAAGGCAGTGCAATGTCAAACATGCTTTGGATGGTGTGGTAGAATTCTTGGCAGAGAAGACGGAAAAAGAACCAAATGAGAGTGCAGGCGAACATAAACGGTTTGCAGAACGGCTGCAATGACTGCATGCCAACAAAGGGGAGGCATGCCAGCAACACACCTTACATGCCAACTGTATGAGCCAGCTGTCTCCTCTACGCTGTCGGGGAAATAATGCCAGTAGGATAATACCATGATTTCATTGACTGGAGCAGTTTACTTCTCAAGTATTGACTAAAGCTGCACTTTCCTTTTCTAACCCGGAGTTGAAACCGGTTTCCAGCTGCAAGTGCTGTGATATTTACCATTGAGTAAATAGAAGAACCCTGCTTAAAAGCCTGCTTGCTTCGTGTAAGATCCTGTGTCTATAGCTGAGACATGACCTTTGACGGCATCTAAATGTCTCAATAGAAGAGCAGGAAGGCTAAATAGAACCACCCCAATTGTATGAGTTATATATGGTATGGACAAAATCACATTTTATTTGTGTTTTCAGGGTGAATATAAGTGATAATTGTTGCACTTGTATTCAACAGGGCAGGGCTGCGTCAAATATACAAAGAACGCTCGCAGCAAAACATGCTCCCCCTCCAGGTCAAATCTGTCGCCACCAGGTATTCCTAAAACGTAAGCTCAGAAAAAACAAACTATATGCCTAAACCTATAACGTTATTCCTAAAACGTAAACGCAGAAAAACCATGACACAATCTAAACGTATTCCTAATCTAAAAACCTTATCCTCAGTAAAAGGAGAGAACTGCTCCGCCATCTATTGATCACGCATTTCCACGGTTTTCCTCTTGCAACCCTTATTTTGAAGAGCCAAATATCCGTAACCGGGTGTTACGATGGATATACAGTAAATCGTAGAAAACGTATAGGCTACGGTTCTGGCGCGCTCCGTGTTAAGGCGGTCCATGGAACTACTAAAAAGTAAATATCCTATTTATAGAAATGCAATTTTGTCCTCAATCAATTACTAATGATTATCTAAAAAACTGTGAAGTGACAACGTTTATTATGATTCTATATACTCTGTACTCTGAATGTGGACCACAGTTTGCATGTTGATCCATCAATGATCCCGACATAATTGAATATAACACTGACACAAAGATAAGACATTATCTTTCATCCATCAACATCCCACTCCTATCTGCTGCCCTCAGAAGTACATTATCACATGACTGCATACAGTATGTAATGCTCTGAGCAATTAAGGCTCTATAGTATACTGGCACACATCAGCGATTCAAACATGTGATTTTTGCAGAAGTTGACAGCTATATAGATCAAACAACAAGAGGCCTCCCACTTAGAAAATCCCCCGCCATAAACAGTTCAGTTCAGCACTGCCTTCTCAATTCTGTCTTTATGGCCACGAATCCATGAGAGTGCCATGATTGCAGGCTTAGGGCGCAGACCGCAGCGATGATTCCCCTATGCTGCCATTTGTGCAGTGAAAGGTAGAAATGGGTTTAAGGTAAATCTACCAGACATGATGTGGCCAATTAACCCAGTGGGGGAGACATGCCTGCCGGTACTTGTGAGAGGATTGTTAAGGTGGCTGGGGAGGGAGTCGCTACAGGCTGCCTCATCAAGCCTCCTGTGGGGCTTAACCACATAAAAACATATACTTAGTAGACCTTAGGAGTCCCCCAGGGCTCTACACTAGGCACCCTCCTGTTTAGCCTTGCCTTTTATTAAGCTTGCAGATCTGCTATTTAAATTTTTTGCTGAATGTTTACCCTCAGAATAGAGACGCTATAGTCTTCATGTGGTAAAACGGTATTCGCACAGGGAACACTTGCACCTTAATTCACATTGAGGAAACAAGCCGGAAACAAGCCAAGATTTGAGATAACATGGCAGCGACGGCACACAATAAATATGACAAATTAAAACACACCAATGAACAATATCCTCATTTTGAACATAATTAACCACTTTGAACATGGCGTCCCATATTTTGTGTCTGTCATTATGAAAAAGGTTAAAGAATGTGTGATGCGTTTGCGAGCTATAATCCGACAAAGTATATATAGGCCAGGGCCTATAAGTGTTGGTTGAATCTAATTGGCACACAATTGGCGTTTGTTCACAACATCTCACACAAAGAGCATGTTTGCTTGTGTTTGCATTATGTAGCCTACAGTGTGTGGGGGTGGCATTTCTGAGCAAGATACCACATCCATAAACATACCAGGGGAAATGCTGTGCTCTGGGTTGTGTTAAACCATTCTGGACAGGAACCCCCTTTTGGTGTTTTAAGCATTGTACTTTAGCTATTGACTTGTTCACATGTACACAAATAGAACAGGCTGGTTCCAGTTCTCTCTCTGCCACCTCAGCGTGTCGACGCCACCCTGCAGGACTGCGTATGTGCACTGCGTGTGCATTGCGTGTGCACTGCGTGTGCACAATGTGGCGCGATGCAAGGCAGTGAAAATGGAAGCCACATAACATCAGGGGTAAAATAACCTTTTCCACTTCGATGCGACACTTTACTCCGTTGTTGTTGCTGTTCTTTTGTTTTTTACTTCTCAAGCAGTCACTCGGCAACATTAGCTGCTGTGGTCATCTGTAATGCTAATTGCTAAAAACTAAAATTAGAGTACGAGTACAAGTACTTAATTCATTTTTAGTACTCGCCGGCCCGATACAGAGTACAGATATGACTACTTTATTTTTGTTGAGTAACTACTTATTTTGCCCACTTTATCTCATAGATGCAGATGGATTGACACTTGTCACTTGTCAGACTTGCTCCCGTTGCATTCGTTCAGCCTATAGTGTCAATTGGATGTTTTGGTACTCGGGTCAAAGTATCGGGGGGCGGTTCCGAGTAGCGAGTACTTGAGGGGGATATCGGCCTGAGTAACCGGTACCAGTATCGGTATCGGAACAACTCTAGGTAAAACCACGTTGTTCACCGTTTGTTTTCCTCTTAATTTGTTTTTACAATCTGCCACATGGATGTGCGTGAACGCACATACAGTACACACTACACACATGGCTACCTTCGCCCATAAAATGTTGTATAAGTGGAATTATAAACATATCTACAATTTTGAGCTCACTCCATCATTATTCATACCAGTCATATCTTTAGTAAACTGTACTGTAGAAGGTTCTGGAAATCCCTTATCTGTTATTTGAAAAATGATTTTGTACTGAACCATATTATAGCTTAACATACAGATAAAAGACAGTGAGCTGAGGTTTACAGTAACTAAGTGCATTTACTTTACTTTACTTTACTGTAGGACTTAAGTACAATTCTGAGTCATTTGTGTACTTTTACTCCACTACATTTATTCGAAAACTTTAGTTTATATAGTTACCTTGTAGATTTAGATTATAATCCATTTGAAAACAGCAGGATCTGCTATTTTCTAAAGATTTTTATACAATTGAAAACTTGAAATGGGACATTCTGAACGAGCAATTTGTTGTATTTTTTACTTTTGGTACTTCCATTTTGAAACCAATACCTTTGTATTTTACTCAAGTAAATGTTGAACAGCAGACTTATGTAATGTAATGTACAAAGTACTTCTACATTTACAGTGTTGATACTTTTACTTAAGTAAGAAACATTACTTACGTACTCTTTCCCACCACTAGACTGCGGCACAGCTGGTCCCTGCAAGGCCTCTTTTATCTCTGCCTGCGTGACGCGAACACAGCAGCATCTCTCTATCTATGGCACACTGGATCAGCCTTCTGAAAGCAGGTGCAGGCAGCAGGACGCACGCACCCACGCACGCACAGTTTAGCGGACATCTGAGGACACTGCATTGACTTATTAAATCCGTATAAACTCTTTACCCTAACTCCTATCCTTACCCATGAAAATGTTGTGCCCCAATTCTGCAAGATTCCTGACACATTTGAGACACAAAATGTTGCATGTGTCAGGAATCCTGTGGAATTGGTGAACAAATGTGTTAGAATCTTGTGGAATTGGCGAACAAATGTGTTAGAATCTTGTGGAATTGGCGAACAAATGTGTTAGAATCTTGTGGAATTGGCGAACAAATGTGTTAGAATCTTGTGGAATTGGTGAACAAAATGTGTTAGAATCTTGTGGAATTGGTGAACAAAATGTGTTAGAATCTTGTGGAATTGGTGAACAAAATGTGTTAGAATCTTGTGGAATTGGCGAACAAAATGTGTTAGAATCTTGTGGAATTGAAGTGAAGAGCAACTTGCACACGCAAATATATGCAAAGAAATTAGACATTTACATCTCACAGTGTCTTGACATTAATCATGGCACAGCCTGTAATTTTAATTAAAGACGTTCATTAAATATTAAACAAATAAAAAAAATATTATAACTAAACACAATTTGGGCCAAGCCATGACGATTTTTGAATTAGTGGTATATCGTTACCACATCCATCTTCAGTTGTATGGTCCAAAAGGTTCCAAAGACGAATTCTCCCGCGCTGTACAGTACGTCACACTGTATACTGCACTGTACTTAGTGAGCATAGCTGGCGCAATAAGCTCGGTTGTCCTTGTATATTTTGTCATGAGCCAAAAGCTGAAAGCACGTAAGCTATCAGCTTTGACAGACAGACTTCTCCCGCCGACTGTTGGCTATAGCAGCCCCCATAGGTCCATGTTGACTAGTCAATTCACAGTTATGTTTCAGGCTTTACAAGGCAGGGACGTGCACAAATAAGACATCAAAGAAGGCTTGAGCCCCTGCCCTTTCACCCGTCTGTAAAACAACTGCCCTTTCCCAGACCACGAATGCAGCGTTTACTACACGGTGAAAGATATGGAAAAAATGCCACTCCTTTCCATGCCATTCCCGGAAGGCAGCATTCAGGAGAATTGCTTTTTTTCCGAAAGTCTCCTGAACTTGGAACGCAGCATTTTGCGTTGAACACATTTGTTTAGAAATCCATGTCGTATACACAGACGCATCTCCAGTAGATAAAAGAGTGCTGGGTTGCGACCCGAAAATAGCTGATCTACAAGCTCTCAACGCGTCGCGACGCGTTGAGAGCTTGTAGATCTGCTATTTTTGTCCAAAAGTGCAATTTTACGGGATTTCAGCCCCTTGCCCCTGTAACACTCTCTGCACGTCCCCTGTTACAAGGTACATATCGATAGATCACTAAACAAACAAAAAAACAAGGCAGAAAATTGCTTTGTTTCTTGAAAAGAGACTTCAAAAAGAGCGTCACTGATGAAAGAAAACAACTTGGGGGTGTCATATGGTCACATATTGATTCAGTCTGCTTCCAATTCGGTCTGCGTGTTTGATAAGAGCCCTTAAAGTACTGTATTACACTCCATCATAAAAGGAAAAAAATAATGGTTCTACGCTTCTAAAGAATTGATCAGCGTATAGCACAGAAACTCACCTCGAAGGCCAGCTGAGGCACGGCAGTAACTATCCCCTTTCTTCTCGATGCAAAACCATTTTTTTCCCCCCTCGAAAAGAAAAACGCAACGAAGATGACAACAATGGCTCCTCTATAACAGGAGACAATGGGAGTATCTAAGGGCTATTGTTACAACACACCGTCTGGCCAAACACTGTTCCGAGAACAGCAGAAAAGGAGATGGGGGGGGGGGGTTAAGGTACAACACAATCATGTCATTTTTCAGCACAAGATGTAAATACATGTGCCTTAGCCCCCAAAGAACATGCATGGATGTACAGTCATTTGAGCGTAATGCTGATTCCGTGATGTACTGTTATGGGTGTTCGCAACCTTTGCGTTTGAGGAGAGAATGAAAGACAGCGGTACACAGACAGATAAGAGGTAGAGTGCCTCTGTGTGGATGGACCGAGAACGCAAGTCACTGAACTCCAAGTTGCCGCACGGAACAGGCAACGAACGGGGAAGGCTGGAATGTTAACGGCTTTGATGTCTTTCAACTCCCGTCTTACTCTTGGTCCTCCGAAGGGGAGATGTGGAGACGGACGGAGGGTGTGGGTCACTCCTCCAGAGAGGGTGTGGGTCACACAAAGGGTGGAGAATGATCCCTTCCTCTCTCTCTCTCTCTCCCTCTCATCTGACCTCCAAAACAGCCATTATCAACTCCTGAACTTGTAGTACTGCAAAGAAGTCCGCCCTCCTAAAACCTACAAAACAGAAGAAATGCTGTTATTAAAATTCCAGGAATTCCTCCAGATGAACAGCTGCCAAAAAAAGGAGACAATTGGTAGTTTACAGCTTACGGCATGCAGTCCTCTGGAAGTTCAAACTGTCACGTTCCGATGCCATTATGTGCCAGCTGAGAGTCGACGCTAATATGCAGCACTTGTTAACTTTAAAGCGGCGACTACAATGCAGTGACGTTGACCTAACCTGCTTTGCCCTCACATAGCACACAACTTGTGTTCTTTTTTTGACCAGTGTTGTTTTTGTCAGTACATTTTACGATGATGTCACTGGTGGACGGGTTTCTGAACTGGCCACAGCTCTCCTATGAGACACAGACTGAGTAGAAAAAAATCATGATCGTTAGCGAGGACCAATTATATGAAGATAGGTTGAGAAGTGGTGAAGTCGTCCTTTAACACGCCTGCTCAGGCCTCATTCACACGTATCAAACACAATCAAACAAATGTTTGTATATATATTTCTTTAGGCTACCACAATGCTTTTCCAATGGGAGTCACATGGTTTGACCAAACATTTGTGTTTGATTGCTGGTGGTGTTCTGCCCCTCCCCCCCATCAAACAAAAATGTTTGGTCAAACCATGTGACTCCCATTGGAAAAGCATTGTGGTGGCCTAAAAAAAGAAAAGAAAAAAAAAGGACCAAACATTTGATTGATTGGTGTTTGATACGTGTGAATGAGGCCTCACTGTGAGTTTGGAAACATCATGCATTTCATTGATACTTAAAAAAATACAAAAAAAAGGAAGATTGGTGTCATACCGTTTGCCTACATCCTTTTTATTTTTCATTAGTACCTACACAGAGTTATTAAACTTGCGTTGAAGCTTTTACAGGGGCATGGCTTTCATCCATTAGAGATTAAAACGATTAATGGAAGTCAGTGCAGTACTAAAAACTAAAAAATAACTGGCACAGAGGAAACGTAATGACTAATCTTGTTTTGATCTGCTGTTCAGATATGAGACTCCTTTTCCCCAGTAGGTGGAATTATAATTTCATCAAATATTGTATGCAAGCGCAAAAGCTTGCATACAACATTGTAAGGGTTGAGTGCTCCCTCCCTCCCACTTGCATTTTAGAACTAGGACATTCAGCTCATTATGTAGCCAGAATATGAACCCGGACATGTTGAGTACACCAATGTTTTATGTTAGAAATGTTTAGTATGGGTCCCCAGCATGTAGAAACTGCCGGATGCTAACTTGCATATGTTGAGCAATTGTCACAATTGGCATAATATCTGACCATACCATTAACAACCTATAAGGAAATAAAATTAATCAAAATTTTATCATGCTTTATGTAGCATGTCAAACTAGGGGGTTTTCATGATGCTGAATCCATTCCAAGCATTAGTTTTGCACAAAATACACTCCTTAGGCAAAAATGTGGGCGCAAATCTTTGAATATATATATTCTATCACAGCTTGTTCCTTCAGGAAAAGCAACTAGATGACGATATGTTTGATGTTTGATGAAAAAGAATATCATCCATATTATCGTAATTAAAGATTCGTAATCGCTGCATTCCAAGAAGAGAGTGGATTGGGGTCAGGACGCAGGACATGGTTGTCGTGTGAAAACACAGAAAACTAAACTATTTTAGGGGCGAATGATAGGAAAGTCACATTGAAATGAATGCTTTTTTTGTTGCGTCTTTTCTGGAACCTCCATTTGTAACCCTTTTTGGGGTAGTTGTTGTTTTGTACAGTATATACAGTAGCAAACATACATTTTTGGGTAACTTTTTTCCAGAAAGGATTTAGAAGGCGTTTTTCTGAGAATCGGCCTCACGTCTAAATGGGATATTTATAGTATACAGTATATAGACAGTAAATGGTGAGGGACAGGGAGTGATCGATCGGGATTGGAACACGCAACACAATGTCAGGCTGAATGTCTTTTAACCCATTTAGACCTGAGGACGATTCTTAAAAAAATGTCTTCTAAATCCTGACCGTTTTCTGAAATACCCATGTTTCTATATCAGTGTATTTGGCCGCCGACCCCCATCTGAAAATATGTTGTTCCAGGGACCCCCCCAGAAGCAAAGATTTGAGTTAAAAACGTTCACTATTTTTCAACAGCTAAAGCATAACATAATGCTTGAAAACACCAAAAGGAGTTCCTTCCGGGGTAAATTTTTGGGGGTCTTTGACATGAAATATTGAGCACCACTGACACAGAAACATCCCCATGACATAAACACAACACTTACTATGGCACAGATCATCACAGAGGCGTTTCTCTCTTGTATAAGGCTGCGCTGGTCGGACCTTCAAACTGCAACTTGATGGCCTGTTTCAGGTTGAGCTGGGGGTCCGCCGTCGTCATAGCGACCACGGAGCCCTCGGGCAAGGCACTGGAAGGGGGGGAAACCGGCAGGTCGTAGGAGCAGGGGACGGGCAGAATGTTATTCTTCTTGTGTCCCGGGTCCCACGAGCTCTCTCCCTGCAGCGCCGGGCCCTGGAGCTGATACGGATAACCTAGCGGCGGACTCTCCCTGTTCTTGGGGCCCCTTGAGGGCCCGTCGTGGCCGGGCATCACCCCGAGGGACGCCATGACTGAGTTCCATTTGCCGCCTCCTCCTCCTCCTCCTCCTCCTCCTCCTCCGTACGGCGGCAAACGGTCCGCTTTGATCAGGTTCGAGGAGTTGTTGTTGTGGGCCTTGGCGGGATAGTCAAAGCCGGGAGAGAAGCCGCCTTTCTGCGGCGGCTCACAGCTGTGCATCATGGCCGTGACGACCGTGCAAACGGCCGGGGGAGGAGGAGGAGGAGGGCTGCCCTTCTTGGTGGGGGGGTACTGGCGCCGACTGCTTCCGTGGAGGCTGCCCGCCGCCGAGGGCGGGGGGAGGGTGGAGTGCCGGCTGCGGCTGCGCGGCAGCGAGTGCTGCTGGATCTGCTGCGTGAAGCTCAGGCTGTCGGCCGGCACCGTCTGCACCGTGGTGGCCAGGGAGTGGCAGGTGGACGAGGTCTGGGAGCTCTGCGTGGAGAGGAAGCGCTCCGCCGTGGAGCCCGGGGACGAGGCGGTGGAGGAGGAGGTGGTGGGGGGGGTGGTGCCGGCGGCCGCAGACAGAGACACCGCCGCGGTGCTGCCGCCGCCGCCGCCTTCGCCCCGGTCGCTCCCCGAGCTGGCGAAAGGGGGGCTCTTCCCCCGTCTCCTAGGAGACAGGGCGTTGGAGCCGGAGGAGGAGGAGGGGGGCAACGGCCCGAGGTACGGCTTGGCTCCGTAGCCCTCCAGGAGCCGGACGATGTCGAAGTGCCCGCGCTTCGCCGCCACCGTCACCGGGCGTCGCCCGTAGCGGTCGGCGTGCTCGGGGTCGGCGCCGCGCTCCAGCAGCATGGCCACCACGTGGGCGTGGCCCTCCTGCGCCGCCACGCTCAGCGCCGTGGCGCCCTGCTGCCGGCACGCCCCGTCCACGTGGGCGCCCCGCCCCGCGCCGCCCTCCAGGAGCAGGCGCCCGACCCCCGCGTGGCCCCGCCACGCCACCGAGTGCAGCGGCGGGCGGCCCTCCGCGTCCCGGGCGTCGGGGTCGGCGCCGTGCCTCAGCAGCAGCGCCGCCGCCGCCGCGTCGCCCAGCCAGGCCGCCACGTGCAGCGCCGTGCGCCCCTCGCCGTCCCGCGACTCCAGGGGCGCGCCGCCCTTCTCCGCCAGGAGGGCGGCCATCTCCGTGCAGCGGCCGCCCTCCAGCACCAGGAGGTAGAGCAGCGGGCGGCCCTCGGCGTCGCGCACGTCCGTGTCCGTCCCCCGCCTCATCAGCAGCTCAGCCACCTGGGGACGGGAAAATGACATTTATCATCTATGTGAGTCTGTCTGTAGAGACTCCTGGGAGGAGGACATCTATGTGAGTCTGTCTGTGGAGACTCCTGGGAGGAGGACATCTATGTGAGTCTGTCTGTAGAGACTCCTGGGAGGAGGACATCTATGTGAGTCTGTCTGTAGAGACTCCTGGGAGGAGGACATCTATGTGAGTCTGTCTGTAGTAGCCTCGGAAACCCAGACGTTTTTATTTCCAGGGAGAGAAAAAAAAAAGTCTGGGACAGAGTCCAATTCGGCATAGAGTAGCGCAAACGTCGATCACTCTCTGCTGATTTCTGATCGTCTGCACCTTTGTTAAATTAACGCAATCTCATGTCGCGCAGCTGCGCATAGTTTCTCCCGGTGGAGCTGCCTATGCCATAAAAAGCATAGGTGAGTTCCAGGCTAGTCTGTAGAGACTCCCGGGAGGAGGACAAGAGGAGGAAATAACTCTTTCACCTGTTATCTACAAGCTCGGAGCGCGCTACGATCTTGTAGGTCTGCTATTTTAGAAAAATCGACTGACATAGAAACATAGCTTTTTCAGAAAACTGTCAGGATGTAGAAGACATTTTTCAGAATCTGATCTCAGGTCAGAATGAGTTTAAAACATCCAGTAACACACCTCCCTGTGGCCCTCCAGGAGCGCGGCGCTCAGGGCCGAGTGCCCGTCGTAGGCGCGGTGGTCGATGGGGGAGCGCCGGTCCAGCAGCAGCCGGGCCGTGCCGCAGTGGCCCTCCTGCGCCGCCAGGATGAGCGGCGTGCGCCCCTCGATGTCCATCTCGCCCACGCGCGCCATGCTGCCCCGCTCCGTCAGCAGGGCGCCGCACACCGCCCGGTGGCCCTCGCAGGCCGCCGCGTGCAGCGGCGTCCAGCCCAGGTCGTCCTTGTGGTTCTCGTCCAGGCCGCGGTCGAGCAGCGCGCGCACCACCTCCACGCTGCCGCGCGCCGCCGCCAGGCTCAGCGCCGTGCGGCCCTCGCCGTCGATGGCGTCCACCGCCGCGCCCCAGAAGAGCACGCGGCCCACCGTGCCGATGTGGCCCATTGCGGCGGCGGCCAGCAGCGGCGTGACGGCCGCCGCGGACGCGCCCGTCTCGTCCACGTCGGCGCCGGCCTCCAGCAGCAGCTCCACCACGTCCTCGTGGCCCTCGTAGGCGGCCAGGAGCAGCGGGGTCATGCCGTCGCGGTCGCGGTGGCCTGGGTCGGCACCGCGCTCCAGCAGCAGGGCGACCACCTCGCCGTAGCCCCTGGAATTATTTAGTGTTTGAGTTATTTATTTATTCAGCACAGTATTTTTGACCCCTCTATCACACGGAACTATGCTTTTTGTGTCCAGTATGCCCAAAAAATAGTTCCATGTGATAGAGGGGTCAAAGTTGAACGAAGGTTGCACTAATATTTTAGAAATAGGTCAACAATACAAATGACGTTAGTTTTGTGAATTAATTTACTTTTACTGGGGACTGCGTGGCCCCAGTGCCCCCCACGAAATGACCAGAACTACTAAATATTGACCAAAACCAGAGCAGAACTCCCACCACGGGACTCGGTCAATTAATGAATACAGTTGCAACCACTATATCAAAAGTATTTCATACAGCTTAAGTTAAAAAAATCTGAACTATCCCTTTAAAGGACCACTTCACCACTTTTCATCTTCATTTAATAGGTCCTCACTAATAATTATCGGTTAAAAAAAAGAAATGGTGCAATTCTTTCTACTCTGTCTGTGTCTCATAGGAGGGCTGTGGGCAGTTCAGAATCCATCCTCCAGTGGGAATCCAAGCTAATAGTCGTTCTCACAAAAATGAAAATTTAAAAATCTTTGTAATTTTTTTTTAAACAATCGTGCCATTTCATCATGATTATTAGTGAGGACCTATTATATGAAGATAGGTTGAAAAGTGGTGAAGTGGTCCTTTAACGCCCTATCCAGAATACACGATCGCCGTACATAAAACAAGAACAAAACAACAAACAACATCATGACAGGAACACAGCGGGTCATCCAACCTGAACCCGGCCGCCGTGGGCACGCAGAGCGCCGCCACCGACAGGGCCGTGCGCCCGTCCCCGTCCGCCAGGTCCGCCTGCGCGCCGCCGTCCAGCAGGACCTCCACCGCGTCGCGGTGGCCCATGTAGGCGGCGGCGATGAGCGGCGTGCGCCCCTCGCCGTCGCTGCGCTCCACGGCCGCCCCGTAGTCCAGCAGCGTGCGCAGGATGTCCTCGTGGCCGCCCCAGGCCGCCGCCCGCAGGGCCGTGCGGCCGTCGCCGTCGCCACCGCCGTCGACGGCCGCCCCGGCGTCCAGCAGGAGGCGCACCGCCTCGCCGTGCCCGCCCCACGCCGCCGAGCGCAGCGCCGTCCAGCCCTCGCCGTCGGCGTGCTCCAGGAGCTGCGCCGCCAGCTCGGGGCGGTCCTCCTCCTCCTCCTCCGCCCGGCGCTTGGCCCAGTCCAGGAGCACCGACAGGACCTTTTGGTTTGAAAATAAACACGCTTTTTTTACAAAATATAATTGTTAATACTTCCTTCTCTGCTATTTCTGTTAGCCAGTTAGTAAAAGGCTAGTATTATCTTCAAAAACGATTGTGTACAACAAGGCAGATTTTTTGTGGAATTTGCATACGTTAGCAGGGAAGCTGTATTTTCTGCTTAGCATTGGTTAACCCAATGGTTATAACATTAGACATAGAGACATGTTTAAGAAAAACGACTTAATGACACTAAAACGACTAAAAACATTCTTTAACATTCCAACTGTGTTAATGTGGCTAAAAACGAAAACCACCAAAAAAAGTTTCATTAGAGCAGACTTGTGGTTGAAAATACTGGCACTGGTCACATATGGTAAAATAAAATGAATAAAGAAACAAGATTTAGCTACATACAAACCCCAAAGGGGCTTATCGAGTGGCCTTCCTATAGAAGCTATACCACTTGAGCTTAAATTACCGCTACATGAATAATATTGGTAGGCCTAAAGATAACAAGAATAATGATAATGAAAAAATGCTAATAATGATAATATCAAGTAATAACATGACTAGGGTGTGTTGCCCAAGCTTGTTAATACAAATTGCAGTAATTTGTCTCTTAAAGGACGACTTCACCACTTTTCATCTTCATTATAATAGGTCCTCACTAATAATCATGAAAAAATGGCACGATTTATTTCTACTCAGTCTGTGGGCAGTTTAGAAACTGTCTTCCAGTGACATCATCATGAGGCAGATATTTTTTAAACAAGATTGTTTTACCAAAATATTTAGATTTTCATTATCGTGAGAACGATGGCTTCCATTTTCGCATTGCAACTTTTCAGGACTAGAAAGCCTGCAGTTTCTATTAGCTTGTATTCCCCATCGATTATGTCACTGGAAGACAGTTTCTGAACTGCCCACAGACCGAGTAGAAAATAATTGCGCCATTTTTTCATGATTATTAGTGAGGACCTATTATATGAAGATAGGTTGAAAAGTGGTGAAGTGGTCCTTTAAAAGAACCGAAGCTAGTACAGTACTCTGACATGCGACGGTTAGGTGATTCTGACCTTGACGTGGCCCTGCCTGGCGGCGAGGGTCAGCGGCGTCTGGCCCTGGTGGTCGCCGGCCAGCGGGTCGGCACCGCGGCTCAGGAGGAACGTGGCCACGTCGGCCGAGCCCACGTGGGCCGCGCTGGCCAGCAGCGTCCGCCCGTCCGCCGAGTCCACCCGGTTCACGGACACCCCGCCGTCCAGGAGCATCCGGATGGAGTCCTGCCTCTCCAGGGCCCGGCGCATGATGGTCGACCCTCCGCCGCCGCCGCCCACGCAGTGCACCCCCACGCCAGGGCCTCCGTCCGGGCCGCACGTGGGCGGGAAGACCCCGCTCCGCATCAGCAGCTGGAGGACGTCCTGACCCACCAGAACGGGAGGCGCGTGGTGGTGGTGAGGAGCGGAGGAGGAGGGGGCATGGTGGTGGTGAGGAGCGGAGGAGGAGGGGGCATGGTGGTGGTGAGGAGCGGAGGAGGAGGGGGCATGGTGGTGGGCGCTAGAAGAAGAAGTGAGCCTGGGCGGCACCATCGCCCTGTCGTTGGTGGGCGCGAGCGTCGGCACGCCCGTCCACAGCATCCACAGGGCGAGCAGCGACGGGTTCTCCCTGTGCACGCCCGAGCAGAGCAGGTGCGTGGCCAGCTGGCACGTCTCCTCCGCGTCCAGCCGGGGGGCCCGCAGCGTCAGCGCCATGGCCAGCATGGCGTGGCCCTCGGCCGCGCTGCACAGGTACCTCTGCGTGCAGTACTTGACGTCCGTGAGCCACTCGGCGAAGCTGGCGTGGAAGAGCAGCCGGCTCCCGCCCGGGCCGTCGACGAGCACCGGGGCGAGGGCCGCGAGCTGCGCCTGGAAGTCGCGGGGCCCCAGGGAGGCGTCGCGGGTCCATGCCGCCGTGAAGAGCTCGTGCGGCGTGAGGGGCCGGGGCGCGGCCAGGAGGGCGTTGAGGAGGGGCCGGACGCGGAGGAAGAGCCCCCCCCGGCGGTGGGGGAAGAGCCTCTGGCAGAGCCACAGGTAGAGGCCGTTGAGCGTGCCGGGGATGTCGCGGATCTCCCGCAGGCCCACCAGGGCGCCCGCCACGCCGTCGAGCACGCGCTCCAGGAAGAGGAAGCAGCCGCCGCTCTTGATGTGCAGCAGGTTGAGCATGTCGGCCGTCTCGGGCGTCAGCTGGCGCCGGAGGCCGCCCTCCTCGTCCAGCCGGCGGAGGATGTACTGCTGGACGTCGCGCACCGGGGCGGGCTTCCGCAGGTCGTCCAGACACAGCTTACGGAAACCTGAGAGGAGAAAACCGAGAGGAGAAGAAGGAGAAGAGTGGAGAAAGTAGATTTATTAAGCCATTCTCGGGGCGGGAAGTGGGGACTCCCTTTTGGTGGTAGCAGATCTACAAGCTTGTAGTGCGGCACCGAGTGCCGCACTACGAAATTGTAGGTCTGCTGTTTTTGAAAAATCGTGAACATGTGGCGCAAATCTTTGAATATAATTCTTTCAGAGTTGACGTTTTTAACTCAAATCTTTGCGTCTGGGGGGGTCCATGGAACAACATATTTTCAGATGGGGGGGTCGGCGGCCAAGTAGTAGTAGAGTCCTTGAGATGGAAATGTTTGAGAACGACTGACAGAATGGGTTAATAGGCTCTCTGCACACAACACTACAGAAGCTTTGAGACGTCACACTGTGATAATGAAATTGTAGGACATTCATGAAGCTGGAAATGTAGTCGGGCCGTGAATGTCGGTGGCAAAGAATTACATGGCAGACAATTGAGTATCATTAAACATTTAAAATGATATTAACGACTTATTAACTTTTAGGGCCCTCGTCCCTAAACTAATATAGTTTATAGGGCGGCTGTGGCTCAGGAGGTAGAGCGCAGGTCGTCCAATGATCCCTGGGTCGGCGGTTCGAATCACGGCTCCTCCTGTCCACATGTCAAAGTGTCCTTGGGCAAGACACTGAACCCTACATTGCCTCCAATGAGTTGGTCGGTGTGAGCTCGCCAGTCGCCACCATTGGTGTGTGAATGTGGGAAGTGAGGATGCTGGTGTTGACTGTTCGCCGCTTCACCTCCCAATGTATGAATGAATTAGCCATTGTAAAGCACTTGGAAAAACGCTATAAAAATGCAATTCATTATAAACTTCTTTGCCTTTTATAGCGCCCTATATACTTTGTCCCGCAGGTCTATACTAAGATCTCTTATGTCCCTCTACAGAAAATCTCTTCACCGAACATATTGATCTGATTAAATATTGATGGCATTGATCTACGCAAGCTTGTAGATCTGTTCTTTTTGCCCCAGAAGGTTTGCCCCAGAATAGGGAAGCTAGAGTTCACGTGCGGTTGACACTTAACGATGTTCTAGTCAGATCAGGAAGAGAAATTCTGATTAAGAAATTACACACTTCACATTCTTGCCTGGAGCAATTTATTCCACGAACAAAGTGTTACCATAGTGCCTTCTTGACATAAATTATTGTGAGGCGACATTGTGAGGGTGACAGTTCTGTGCTGACATGCCATTCTCACATTAAAATCAGATCAGAAAATGGCATGGTGTCTGACGATATTTGACACTCCATCTGGTTTGGATATTTCAAGATGGGTGACTACAGGTTTTCAACAACGTTATTTTTTTTGGCATAATATCTAAATGGCGAAGCGGTTGCGCAAAGACCCGCCCGGCAGCACTGTTTAATGCAATTTATTTGTGCGTGTTATAAGTATTTTTTGCGCAACCGCTCCGTCATTTAGAATTGAATTAGGCAGTTCTTTGCACACAGTATCGCCAGTTATACCTGAATATCGTTGACTGCCGGGTGGGAACCTTGTATGTGCAAAACCTTCCCTTTATTAATAATGTGTTAGTGACACTAGCCGATCTACAAGCAGATTGGGAGATCGATCTGCCACTCTCACTACTTTCGCGCCATGAGACGCTATTAACCCATTTAGACCTGAGGAAAGCGTCTGTGTCGTCTTAGCTTTTAACCACTTTAACCGTCATTTAAAACTTTAGCTGTTGAAAAATAGCAGATCTACAAGCTCATAGCGCAAGCTATTTTTTGAAAAATCGTGAAAATGTGGCACAAAATCTTTTGAATAAATATTCTTTCAGAACGTTTTTTCTAACTCAAATCAAATGCTTCTTAATTTGGAGTCCCTGGAACTACATATTTTCAGATGGGAGGTCCACATGCCAAATACAGATAATTCTGGGGGTCTTTGAGGTGGCAAAGGTTTAGCACCACTGATATAGAAACATGGGTTTTTCAGAAAACCTTTAGGATTTAAAAGAAGAATGTTTTTTTTAGAATCGGTCTCGGGTCTAAATAGGTTAAGCTAAATAAAAAAGAATTAACCATGCTCAGCGGCACGTTCCCTCTAGACAATTTAGACAATGATGCATGTGACACATTCACAGTGTACTGAAGTGTAATAAAGCTGTGCTTCCTAAATAAGGGCTGCATGCACATTTTAATAGCTAGTTTTCTTTGTTGAAATTTCTCAAAGCAAATGAAGAATAATATATTGTTTGCTCATAGCTAACAATACAAAAAAAAAGTAATATTGAATGACCAGAAAATACATTTTTGGGACACACAAATGTCTCGTTTCATAATAAAAAGGTGCCTGTTGTGAGATGCAAGTACATTGAAAAGTTTTAGTGCGCTAACTTTGCTCCTCAGAAATGTATAGTTATTAATATTAATCCTACTATAAATGCGCCACGTCTCTGTGCGTGCGTGTGCGGTTGTAAAGCACGTAACTCGACAACCCTTTGCCCCACCGACTTCACGTTCAAAATGGAAATGAAGAGTTCGACATAGTACATGCATAAACTTTCCTTAATGATTATATCTGGTTTAAGTATTCATTTATGATATATATTTTCTCTAATATTAAGGTTATTTTTGCAGCACAGAGGTAGTTTGTGACGTATAGTCGCCTGAAGGACACTTATTATGGCACATGCCAAAGAGGCCTTGTGGACAATACTGGGCATGCGATAAGCCCCCCCCCCCATTAGAGGTGTTGTGGGCTTGTAGATCAGCTATTTTCAGCAAGTGAAAAAATAAACAGTCATTACAACGGCATCAAGGCACCGCCAAAACACATTTTGTTCGACTAAATCCACTGTAGATTTAGTCGACTAAAATCTTATGATATTTAGTCGAAGAGGCAGGAAAAAGAGGGTATGCGCTGGGTGAGGATCGAGGACTCTCTAAACTCTGGATTGGCCAGATTGACACCCGCAGTGTTGATTTCGTCGACTAAAACCAAGACGAAAAATGTTCGCCGACTACCTTTTTCCACTCACGAAAACTAAATTGAAAACGAAATAAAAACTAAGCTACAGTATGATGACTAAAACTAAGACTAAATATACTGACAATTTCGTCAACAAATAAAAACTAGACTAAAATGTTAGGAAGGGACTAGTGGACAAGAGATCCACTATAAGTCATTTTACAATTAGTTGCATGCTGAAAATAGACGATATACAAGCCCACAACGCGTTGCAGCACGGCGTGTTGTGGGCTTGTAGATCGGCTATTTTCAGCAAGTGGAGAAAGAAAACAGTCATTACGACGGCATCAAGGCACGCCAAAACACATTTTGTTCGACTAAATCCACTGTAGATTTAAAACCAGACTAACACTACAACATTTCCAGGTGACTCAAATGTTGACTAAAACTAAAGGAAAACTATTCAAGAGACTAATGACTGAAACTAAAATTAAAAACAACACTGCGTGAGACGCACAAATCTGACCCATTGGTTGGGTTCTAGCAGAGCCATCTAATAGAAGAGTTACGACATTGAGGGGGTGGAAACCGAGCGCTCGGTCGCTGTTCATGCAGCCTGAACTGAGACAACCTGGAGTTGGAAATGCATTGTTTCCAACGGGGGCGGCGCAAATAAGAGCTATTTTAAGCATGTGTGCCAACATGACAAGTGTTTTTAAAGTATTGTACAGTAAAAACTAAAGTCTAAAGTTGCACTATTACTACAAAACAATCTAAAATAAAGGGATTCAAGATCATTAAAGCCTGAGTCCAATTTATTTCTGCCTACTTCACCTACAAATGCCTCCATGGCCTCGCCACACGGTATCATGTCTGACCTCCTCAAAGACTATACACCCCTGAGCGGAACCTGAGATCCTCGGACATGGAGCTCTTCACCTAACCTGACGCTGCCAGATGGGGGCGGTATTGGGTAACCATGTTCCCCAACACAGCACTCATCTGGGATCTCTCAGGGAGTTGAGCTGACACAAATCCGTTCCGTACCGAACCAATCAGCGTGAGCTAAGGGCGGGATATGTGCGAAACCGGATGTGAAGCTATATAGACACGTCAATATGATTGGTTGTGTTTGCACGCCCACACGGTGATAGACAGACGGTCCCATCCAATCATCTACCAAGTATCTTGAAAAAAAAGGAACAGCCTCGTCATCGAATTTGCTTCCGCGATCCCAGATCCCAATAAGCTGTGAAACTAATTTGTGTAGCAAGCTTCTTGGATCTGGCAGCGTCAGGTTACTCTTCACCATCCGTCACGCTAAAAAGCGGACCCTCTGCGATAGAAGCCTTCTATGTGGCAGCCCCCTTCCCTCTGGAACTCTCTCCCCTTGGAGATAGAAGCCTTCTATGTGGCAGCCCCCTTCCCTCTGGAACTCTCTCCTTCTATGTGGCAGCCCCCTTCCCTCTGGAACTCTCTCCTTCTATGTGGCAGCCCCCTTCCCTCTGGAACTCTCTCCTTCTATGTGGCAGCCCCCTTCCCTCTGGAACTCTCTCCTTCTATGTGGCAGCCCCCTTCCCTCTGGAACTCTCTCCTTCTATGTGGCAGCCCCCTTCCCTCTGGAACTCTCTCCCCTTGGAGATAGAAGCCTTCTATGTGGCAGCCCCCTTCCCTCTGGAACTCTCTGATAGAAGCCTTCTATGTGGCAGCCCCCTTCCCTCTGGAACTCTCTGATAGAAGCCTTCTATGTGGCAGCCCCCTTCCCTCTGGAACTCTCTGATAGAAGCCTTCTATGTGGCAGCCCCCTTCCCTCTGGAACTCTCTCCCTTTGGAGATTCGCCAGACGCCTACGTTGGACTCTTTCAAGTCGGCACCGAAGAGAAACGTGTTCACTCAGGCTTTTGGCAATTAAGTTTGTTTTCTGTTTTTCTGTTTTGTAAAGCGTCCTTGGGGTTTGTTGAAAGGCGCTATATAAATTCAAGTTATTATTATTATTATTACTGCCGGTCCAGGACTTGTCCCTATTTGTTGTCCCCCATTCTCAATAGAGCGTCGCAGTCCCGCCCCCTCGAGAGACCCGGAAAATAAATAAACCCGTTCATTTTTCTCATAGACTTTTCAGAAAGTATTTATTTAAAGACGTTTACGCAAAAACAAACACAAATTTTCAGACCAAACAAAGAATTAGAAAGTAGAAAAAAACGGCAGTTTTTCTTCTTTGTAATTATTTGTTTGGTCCAAAATATTGTGTGCGTTGTCATGATTTGTCACGACAAGAGTTGGCTTCGTACGACGCTTAAAAGGTCTTTAAATAAATACGTTTTGAAATGCCTATGGGGAAAATGCATTGGGATTAATTTCCTGGGCCTGGCGTCTACATGAAAGGGGGCGGGACTGCAACGCTCTATAGAAGTCTATGTAGGAGAGCCGCCATTGGACTGGCCCCCATGAAGTGAACGGAGTTTGCGTAACTCCGTCTATATCTAAGGCTCTGAGTTCCGGGCAGCGTACAGTATACCGTACAGTACGTACCTGAGAACATCCTGCACACCGCCTTGTTCTGCCGCCGCACCGAGCAGAGGAGCAGCAGCCAGCTGGGCAGCAGCTGCTGGTGGTTGGCCAAGAGCTCAGCGATGGAACCGCTCCTCTTCGCGGAGGAGGAGGAGCCTCCTTGGGCTCCTCCTCCTCCTCCTCCAGCGACCCCTCCTCCTCCGTCCACTCCCGCCGCCGCCCCGAAACCACAGCCCGTGTCCAAGGAGTCCACCACCAGCATCAGACTCTGGCCGGGAGGGGGGAGGTCCAGCAGGGGCAACAACACAGCCCTGCATGGTGGTGGTGAGAGGGTGAGAGAGAGAGAGAGAGAGAGAGAGAGAGAGAGAGAGAGAGAGATATCACACTGTGACAAAGCTAGTCACAACCCAGGGCGCGGAAGGACACGACACAGGCAGTTGTTCCTTGAATTTGTCTTTATTCCTTTCATGTGCAGGGAATTACACACAATAATATCCTTTTACACAGGAGAGGTGATCTCCCCACTGTCCGGACAGAGCTTATCTTCTGAGTGTTTGTGGAGATGACTGATTTATCCTGTTGTGCCTTAATCAAGTCCATGCACAACAGGTGCACAGCCACACCCAACTCTGAGTCCAGTTCTAGTTTGACTCAGGCCAGGTGTGACTGCTTAACTCAGTCATCCTCCTTCCCACACACACACTGGAAAAGATCTACTCAAAAACCAGAGCAAAATGGAATGCTATTTAGCTCTGAACAGAGAATACACACACACTGCGTGAAAAGAGGAGTTAACAGGCAATTATGGGCACTGTATTCTGCCCGTAAACCTCAAGTTTAGCGGACATACAGTTAATATACGGTAATATACAGGTGTGATGGTACAATTTGTGAGTTTACCGGAGTTTGTTGGAAAGTTTAACAGGAGTTTCCTGTAATATACACATCCGTATTCCATGCTTTTTGCGCAGTGACAGTTAGTAGAGGACCTGGCTGAGATATGTATGCACTTAATTTAGGAGAATATCTCAACTGTTTTTGGCTAATATGACCGCCGCGAACAACTTGGAAACTGTGAAGAATTCTCTATCCGGGTCGAAATACCCGAAAATGACCGCGCCCTTTTAAAAATGACCGCTAGTTCAAACATGGCTGTATCTTCTAAACCGTTGGAGCTACATATTTTCTGAGGTGCTCAAAACGTAGCAGAATACTTGAGCACAGTAACTGGCCCAAAACGAAGGAAAACATTAACTCGATATAGACTCAGTGAACACAGTCTTGCGATTGAGAAAGGCCGCCATAGGCAGACCTGGCTCCCAAGAGAAGACAGACTGTACACCCACTGCCCACAAAACGAGGTAGACTGAGCTACACTTCCTAACCGTCTGCCCACTGTACCAAGACATCAGAGACACGTACTGTCCACTGTACCAAGACATCAGAGACACATACTGTCTGTCCACTGTACCAAGACATCAGAGACACGTACTGTCCACTGTACCAAGACATCAGAGACACGTACTGTCCACTGTACCAAGACATCAGAGACACGTACTGTCCACTGTACCAAGACATCAGAGACACATACTGCCCACTGTACCAAGACATCAGAGACACATACTGCCCACTGTACCAAGACATCAGAGACACATACTGTCCACTGTACCAAGACATCAGAGACACATACTGTCCACTGTACCAAGACATCAGAGACACGTACTGTCCACTGTACCAATATATCTGAGACATATACTGTCTGTCCACTGTACCAAGACATCAGAGACACATACTGTCTGTCCACTGTACCAAGACATCAGAGACACGTACTGTCTGCCCACTGTACCAAGACATCAGAGACACGTACTGTCTGCCCACTGTACCAAGACATCAGAGACACGTACTGTCTGCCCACTGTACCAAGACATCAGAGACACGTACTGTCCACTGTACCAATATATCTGAGACATATACTGTCTGTCCACTGTACCAAGACATCAGAGACACGTACTGTCTGTCCACTGTACCAATACATCAGAGACACATACTGTCTGTCCACTGTACCAAGACATCAGAGACACATACTGTCTGTCCACTGTACCAAGACATCAGAGACACGTACTGTCCACTGTACCAATATATCTGAGACATATACTGTCTGTCCACTGTACCAAGACATCAGAGACACATACTGTCTGTCCACTGTACCAAGACATCAGAGACACATACTGTCTGTCCACTGTACCAAGACATCAGAGACACATACTGTCTGTCCACTGTACCAAGACAGACATATACTTTCCACAGATTACAATCACCCAAGGAGAGTTTGAAAGCATGACTATTGACAAAAAACTCCCATAGCTGTTGGGTGAAGTACAACAATGTGCAAACACTGCAGAGAGATTTGTGAGCTGCTGTGACAGGAGAAGGATGTCAAATGGAATACAAGCACCTTAAGGAATACAAACCATTGTGTGTACGCTGCTTATCAAAAGTATAAAGCTAACACCTTCTATAAGGATGTGTATTGTATAACTATATCTCGGACAGAAAATGCACAATCCTTTTTATAGTTTCACAAGATAGTATTACCCAAAGTGTTCTGATCATCTGCACCTTTGTTAAATTGACGCACACACACACACACACACACACACACACACACACACACACACACACACACACACTCCTCTCTCTCTCTCTCTCTCTCTCTGTGTCGCTCTAATTAATTAGTCTCATGTCCTGCAGCTGTTCCTAATTCCAGTTTATTGTTTATTGTTTTATTGTTTATTGTTTATAAGGATCCCCATTAGCTTTTGCCTTGACAAAAGCTAGTCTTCCTGGGGTCCGACACAGACAAACATTTAACATAGGCAATACTTACAATTGTTTACAAACACTAACTCAACATAAAACAGTAAAATAAAATATAAAATAAGAAAAACAAAGAAAAAAACAAAAACAAAAAAAAGAACATAGGAGAAAATAAAAAACAAAGAAACATAGCAATAAAAAAAATAAAAATAAAAATCACTTTCAACACATTATACATTTGAATTGTTCTTTTCCCAGGGTTACTGCAGTATGATTTACATAAGGTGTTCTTTTAACTTGATTTTAAAGATGAATTTTGTATTTGTATTGGTTATACACTTTGGTAGTGCATTCCAACCTATTACTGCTCTATAGATAATAGAAGATTTAAGAATATTTGTTCTTGGTTTAGGTGCCACCAAAACACCCGAACTGGCTTGTCTAGTCATATGATTATGTTCGTCTCTTACATGTGCTACCTGTTCAGAGAAATACTGTGGTTTTTTGTCCATTAATACATTTCTGAAAAACGTAAGAATACGTGAATGTAATCTATTCTCAACAGTAAGCCATGATAGATTTCTGTGCATTTCTGCAATGTGTGTCCTGTTGGAACACTGGAGAGCTAATCTGGCAGCTTTGTTTTGAGCTATTTGTAATTTATGTATGTCTGTTTTTGTAGCCGATGACCAGATGACTGGGCAATACTCAAGTTGTGATAACACTAGAGCTTGAATTACTGCTTTCCTAGTGTTTAGTGTTATGTAGCTAGAACATTTCCTGGTTACGGCAATACTTCTTCCCATTTTAGTTACTATATTGTCAATTTGTTTAGTCCAATTAAGTTTAGGATCTAGTACCACTCCAAGTAATTTAGCCTCTGTTACCTGTTCTACTGGCTTCCCGGCAAGTGACAGGCTCAGTTGAGGATCACCCTCTAGCTTATGTCTAGATCCAAACACCATGCACTTGGTTTTAGCAATGTTCAATACTAATTTATTCTCATCAACCCAATCCGCTACTGCTTTTATTTCATACTTTAGTATATCATTTAATTCACCTACTGTAGATGCTGTACTGTACATTGTCGAGTCATCCGCGTACATTACTACATTAGATTTATTCAATACCAAAGGTAAGTCATTAGTAAATATCGAAAATAGGAGAGGCCCTAATGAGCTTCCCTGAGGAACCCCGCACTGCAGCTCCTTACTGTCAGAAAAGCTTCCGTTGAAATATACCCTCTGCTTTCTCTTTGACAGGTAGCTCCCCATCCAAGACAAAGCAACAGCGCCAAAACCATAGCATTCAAGCTTTCCTAATAACAAATCATGATCGATAACATCAAAAGCAGCACTGAAATCTAACAGTACTGTCCCCACAAGTCTCTTATCATCCATATTCTTTAGCCAATCATCAGTCATTTGTGCCAGAGCAGTGCTTGTGGAGTGACCTTCTCTGTATGCATGTTGGCAGTTTGTTATCAGCTCATTACTTGCTAGATAGTCTTGAATCTGATCATATACAATCTTTTCTAGAATTTTACTCAGTACTGGAAGAAGACTTATCGGACGACTGTTTGGACCAGCAAATGCTGCTCTTTTATCCTTGGGCAGTGGAATAACCTTTGCTTCCTTCCAAATCTTGGGGCATACACCATACTCTAGGCATTTATTGAATATGTGACATAAGGGCCTTGAAATATATTTAGCTGCTATTCTAAGTAATTTGCAGTCAAGATTGTCTGTGCCTGAAGGTTTGTCATCCGATAGATGTAACAGCGTTTTTTCAATATTTCCCTCCACAACCTGGTGAAATCCAAACATACACTCCTTTCCTCTCATTATACAATTTGTGATGTTGTTATTTGACCCATTGTTGCCTATTGTATTTGTACACATGTCATTCCTCAGTTTATCCACCTTGTTTATAAAGTAATTATTAAAATAATTTGCTATTTCATATGGCTTTGTGATAAATGACCCGTCTGTTTCTATAAAAGAGTTATACATGTTTGGATTCCTCCCCATTATATTATTCAGCGTTTTCCACAGCATCTTTTTATCATTTTTAGCATCATTAATTTTAAGCACAAAGTATTTCTTCTTTTTATTATTATTCAATTTTGTCACTGCATTTCGAAGTTTGCAGTAATGTTGCCTATCCAATAGTAACCCTGATTTATCTGCAGCTCTTTTTGCATCATTACGGTTGGCCATTAATCTCCTCAATTCACAGTCCAACCAGGGAGCATTTTTTGACCGTGCAGTCCATTTTTTCATTGGAGCATGTTTATCAGCAATCTCCAAAAACATTTTCATGAACTCACTTAGCGCTTTTTCTGGATTTTCATTATTGCATATATCGGACCAGCTTACACTACTTATTTCTCCCTCAAATGATGCCTCATTAAACATTTTATAAGACCTTCTATAAATAATCCTAGAGCCAGCTTTAGGTATATGAGTTTTTCTAACAACTGCAATCAAGTTATGATCACTGCAACCCACTGTTACTGATATTGCCTTGGAACATTGCTGGGGTCTGTTAGTATAGATGTGATCAATACATGTTTTTGTTGTTACAGCAAACTTGTTTGTGACAGTTCTTGTTGCCGATGTTACTAGCTGAGACAGGTTACATATTTTAGCAACAGACATTATTTTCTTCCACATGGGGCAATTGACATTAAATGCATTTATGTTCATATCTGTCAGGAAGTAAATTTCATTATTATAATCAGCTGTTTTGTCCAACATTTCACAGATGTTATCCAGATACTTAGCATTTGCACTTGGTGGCCTGTAACAGCACCCAATTAAAATAGGTTTTAAATGTGGTATATGTATCTGTAACCATAATGCTTCAATTTCATTCATCATTAAGTCACATCTCTTTTTTACCGGAATATCATGTTTCACATAGATGGCAACGCCACCCCCATGCTTGTCTCTATCCCTTCTGAACACATTATAACCATCAATTGCAACTTCTGCATCATCAAAAGTTGAGTCAAGGTGTGTCTCTGATATCGCTAGTATGTGAAAGCTGTCTAGAGAGAGAGAGACACAAACACACAGACAGACAGACAGACAGACAGACAGACAGACAGACCAGGGCGTGTGGATTAGTGTCATCGTTCATCAATATGTTCATTATGTTCTCCTATAAACTTTTACGACGACCTCCCATTGCATCAAAACGACTTTGGCAAATATTGCTCATATAACATTCATGACAATAACGCTCACTGAAATTAACCAGGGGTGTGGTGTGGCGCGTGGAATTGAGAGAGAGAGAGAGAGAGAGAGAGAGAGAGAGAGAGAGGCAGAGAGAGAGGCAGAGAGGGAAGATTCTGTTATTGCATCACATTATAAAAGTAGGCAGCAGAGCAGATTCTAACTCCACAGAGAGGCAGAGACATAATGAAAGCCATTCCATCACTGAGCTGGCAACACAGACTGACAGGCCAGTGATAAAAAAACACTGGAGCAATGAAAGAAGCGCCATTTATGCAGCACAAATCGTGTCGGAATTCTTGGAGAAATGCCTGAGCGACAATAACGCCGATTTCTATAGCGGCACATGAGGTGATGTTTCGGGGGGAGCGAGCCAAGATCGCTCCTGTTCAGGCAGGCCTTTTCAGTCAAGTTCCCATCATCTCATCATGGCCTTCTTCATAATAATCCCTGACCCAACCTGCCTGTCTGCCTGCCTCCCTCCCTCCCTCCCTCCCTCCCTCTGCCTCAGCGCTATACTCTCTCCTGAGGCTTGGTGCTGGATAGCGCAGCGATCCGCTGATGACTCAGGCCGATGGAACCTCTGGGATGCGATTCCCTCCCGCCCTGGGCACACACACACACACACACACCACACACTCATGCTGGCATTTGCGATGGATTTTTCACACAAAGTCTCCTACAAACATACAGAACACAGCTTCTTTTTTTCTGTGTGTGTGTGTGTGTGTGTGTGTGTGTGTGTGTGTGTGTGTGTGTGTGAGTGTGAGAGCGAGTCTTCTGCCCGCTGTTCTGTCCATTCTGACCGGCAGGAGGTTCCTGCTGCAGTCAGTCGGATGACTTCCACTCTCTTATCATGTGCCAGCCCAGTGGGCACCCTTTCCAAAGCTCATGTACCGGTACTTAACCCATTCTGACCTGAGATCAGATTCTAAAAACGTCTTCTACATCCTGACAGTTTTCTGAAAAAGCTATGTTTCTATGTCAGTCGTTCTTCGATTTTTCAAAAATAGCAGACCTACAAGCTCGTAGCGCGCCACTCGGTGGCGCGCTATGAGCTTGTAGATCTGCTATTTTCCAATAGCTAAGTCCTCTCGCATGGCTTATGGGCACCCAAAAACAATAGGTAGCCCACTTCTGAAGCCCCTCAAAGACTTTTGCGTTATGTTTTTTCATCTTTCACTTATTCGTCTATCTGTCGTCTCGATCTATATCCACACACACACACATCTCCCAACATGAACAAGCTCTTCAATCTTTTCTCCTATGCTAGCATACGTTGTGCAAGTTCTTCTAAATGCAATGACTCATATATTTAGCTCATATGTAATGCAACAGAGCAGACATTATCTGCGGATATGAACTCTCTCCCACAGCCACAACGTGAAGTGTAAAGTGTGGAAGTGTGCCAAAAAGAATGACTTGAGGAAAATGGTTACTGCGATAGAAGTATTGCACTTTCATAGAATGTGTCACATTTATGTGTAAGACCTCAAACAGGATGTACCATTACTCTTCCAAGTTTCTGTCAAGAGTTTTCCATAATTATCAGAATTTGCTGGTCCGGCATCATATAATATTATACTATTATGACAATTTTGTGTCATTTCTCTTGAATTAGCACTACTGTACAACAACCCAATGCAAGTCTCTGATACATACATTTGTGTTTGGGTAAGCGTCATAGCTTTATCAAGTCAAATACATGATTGAACAAGGTTTTATCTGCTAAAAGAAATACGTGTGCAATGTCACGTGTGTATCGAGCTAGACACTCCAAACATCACCTTGGCGGTGGTAATGCATTATCCATGGGAGCATGATCCAGTGTGCAGTCTATTTTTGTAGGATAACAGCTTGCTTACCTTGACAAACTAAAAAAATAACGTAAAGCATACTGCTACCTAGAAACAACTGTGCAGGTATATATATTGGGAACTACCCATAGTTCCGAAGTCCCGTTAGTCCGAACATGCACTGCTCCCGTGCTTGCGGTTAGGTTTAGGTTTGCTCCCGTGCTTGCGGTTAGGTTTAGGTTAGGGTTAGAGATAGGGATAGTAATTTCGGAACAATGAACCTTCTGACTAATGACACGGCACCCCGGCACCTATATATTAACCCATTTTGACCTGAGATCAGATTCTAAAATGTCTTCTATACATCCTGACAATTTTATGAAAAAGCTATGTTTCTATGTCAGTGGTTCTTTGATTTTTCTAAAATCCTACAAGCTCGTAGGATCGATCTACTATGAGCTTGTAGATCTGCTATTTTTCAATATCTAAAGCATAGCATAATGCTAACACCAAAAGGGGTTCCTGCCCAAAATGGTACCGATGATACCGATACTGGTATTGGTTACTCGGGTGAGTACTAAACATTAAGTACTTGTTGTAGTACAGGAAATCTATGGAAAATACAGGATCAACCTCAAACTAATTGCAAAAAATAAATAAAAATCTGCTAATTTTGCATCTTCAATAAAATGTGGCCATAGCAACTTGCCCCAATGTGCTGACCACCACATCACATTTGTCCTGACGGCTATATTTTTTTGTGCAAAACTAATGCTTGGAATGGATTCAGAATAATGAAAGCCCCCTAGTTTTTGACATGTCACATGCTACTTAAAGCAAAAGGAAATCTAGAAAATATTTGCCTTATATTGGATGCCAATGGTGGCCATACTGTACATGCCATTTTCAACACTCAGACAATTCCAGGCAAATTCTTTTCTGTTATTAGTTTGAGGTCAAATGACATTATTACTGGACTATTGTACTCGTACTCGGTCTGAAAAAAATGGTATCGGGACAACTCTATTAAAGACTGAAAACTAAAAGTGCCTCATTGTGGCTTGTTTAATTAGACTGGCTAACATTAAAGTCTGCCGGACAAGCTTAATCAGGTGCATGGCTGTTGAGTTCATTCAGACTCACTACAACAACAGAATACCACTCAGTTTTAGCACATAATAAATGTGTTTATCTTATCCGTCTTTACCCTGGGATTGTTTCGAGAACGAGGGGAAGAGAAGAATGCACGCAATATCCACACACAGTTTAAAACAAACACCAAAAACCAAACGTGGAATGCAAATGGCTACAGTGTGTTGCTCAGTTGGGTGCATTTTTCTCATCAATATTCTTCGCTCAAATGCCAGATTTATCGAACAACCGTTAACAAACACAGGAGTCCATTTTTGAGCACTGTGCGCTAAATGACACAGTGTAGCGCCGTTTCCAGAGCAGATTTAAAAGCAGCCCCTGGGCAGCCGTCCAAACACAGCTAGATTACAGGCTTATCACACTTAGGTGCGCGTTAGTAATTTGATAAAAGGAGAGACACTCCCTTCCTGGCCACATGCTCGGCACTGCAGGGGAGGAGGTTAATGTGCTTTTAATTGCCCCACCGGGCTTTCCGCTCCCAGGCAGTCCTTGAGGTCCTACGACAGGTTATAGACTGTGTGGGTGGCCTCTTGACCTCTTCACTGTGTAATTGGGCGTGGCTGTGTGGAGAGGCGTGTGTCATCAGAAGCACTTAAGCCATATACAGTATACTTAGATTAGCCGATCTACAAGCTGACAACGTGTCACGTTCGTGGCACGTTGTGAGCTTGTAGATCAGCCATTTTTGAACATATTTGTTTGTCCTGAAGAACATGCGGAGGAAACATTGCCTTATTAAAAGGAAAAAATGCATGCACCGAGCAGATACAGTGTACGGGTGCATTTTTCATTCCTTTCATTGATGTCCACTGGCCTACGCAACCTATGCTTACGCCTGATTTATAGGTGTGCGAAAGCATTTTCCTACAGGTGACCATGTTTGTCCGAAATAGGGACACCACCATGTTGAAAGTGGATAACCTATAGCCTTTTCCAGAATCGAAACAAATCGTGGGTGGATTTGAAACAGACAAGTTGAAAACAAACAAACCGAGCCTTTCTGACCAAGAGTCGAGCCGGGAGAAGGAACGAGCGAGAGAAGGGCAAGCGTTGCCCACGACGGACGGTCTATCTTTGCCTTTCCTAAAACCGTCGGTGACAGACAACCCATGAATGGCTGTACAACCAACAACAGCACATTAATAGGGCCATTCACGGGAACGCTCTTGTGGGTTCCTGTCGTGTTGACCGTGTCCGTCACACTGTTGTTGAGGCAGCGGTTAATGACTGCGTGGCCACAGCAATCTACCAGCTGTTTCAAAGCAAAGAGCCAGTGTGTGCACTCGCTCTCCACTCGGGAGCTCATGTTTCATCCGTTTGTCAACGGCTGTTCACATGACGATGCCGTGCCCCGCAGCCACTTTCTCTCACTGCCTCACAAAACACACACACACACACACACACACACACACACACACACACACACACATACACACGCGCACATGCGCACACACACGTACGTATAATACAGTCAGAGGTAAATGTGGAATCTAGCTCTGTACTTCACACCAGACGATAACAAACAGAGGAGCTTGAGTGCTAGAGGCCTGGGCACATGGCAGTGTAAACACACACAACAAGCACACAGAGTTAAAGGCTCCTCGTGAGAAGAAGAAGAAGGGCGACCTCACTGAACGGTACCGAGTTGGTCACTGACTGCATGGACTGCTGGAAGCATTTCTTTTTTTTTGTCAACCTCTTTGTCCATTTTGCTCCTCTGAAAGGACGTTGTTGTCGTAAAAGAGCATTGTAGCGTTCGTTCAGACTGGAGGCCCATTGTGACTGCTGTGAATGGGCTGCATTATAAGTCGAGAAAACAAATTAATAAAAAAGAATAGAAGCCAGTGAAGGGGGTGACAATTACGTTGACTATCTCGGCTTGTCTTTTGTTTGACACGAGGCTTTGAGGTGACATGCATGGAGAATAGACTGAGTACACATAAAACTGAAACCGAGTCTTGAAGTAAATCCAGACTCCACTCTCCACACCTACATGGCACTTTCTGCCCTTTGAAAACTTTTTTTTAGGCCATTACCTCATAAAGGGAGGGGACGACTGTCACTTTGACTACCCTGAAACCGTTACTAGAATTCTAAATGAAGGCTCAATGAAGTGCTGTCCCAGTCCGTTACAGGTGCTCATCGTTGTTAAATAAACGCAAAGAAAGGGTACTGAAGTTTAAACACGACAATTAATCAATTTTGGGCGGGAACCCCTTTTGGTGTTTTATGTTATACTATTGAAAAATAGCAGATCTACAAGTTCATAGCGCGGCACCGAGTGCCACACTATGAACTTGTAGGTCTGCTATTTTTTTTAAACCATGAAAATGTGCCTCAAATCTTTGAATATATATTCTTTCAGAGCGTTTTTAACTCAAATCTTTGCTTCTGGGATGGTCCCTCCCTGGAACAACCTATTTTCAGATGGGGGTCGGCGGCCCAATTATAAATAATTTTTGGGGTCCTTGACATGAAATATTGAGAACGACTGATATAGAAACATGAGGTTTTTCAGAAAATTGTCATGATTTAGAAGACTTTTTTTTATTTCTTTCGACCTTATTTCGGCCTAAATGGGTTACTTAGTTAAAACACAAACCTTTTGAAGGTGTCGTCGGGGTCCTTTTGGCAGTGAAGAGGCTCCAGGGCGGAGGCCACCGCGGGGCTCAGCAGGGCCTCCCTGTAGCCGCACGAGAGGAGCGGGGAGCTCCGGAGCTGCTCCACCAGGCCCAGGACGAACCTCCACAGGACCACGCTCCTCAGGTCCTCCCTCTGGCAGAAGTGGAAGGCGAGGCAGCGCGACGCCAGCCCCGACGCGGCGGCCCCCAGCACGGCCGTGTGCTCCGAGGAGGTGGTGGGGCACACCGCCTCCGCGCACAGCGCCGTCTTCCCGGCCCCGGGGCCCCCCGTCACCAGCAGTCCGGCGGGAGGCCGCCCGGGCACGGCCGCCCGTGCCTCCAGGCAGCGCCAAAGCTTCTCCAGGGCCCATTCCCGGCAATAGAAGCGTCGGCCCCGGAGCAGGCTGGGGCTGCCGCCGACGCTGAACTCGCCGCTGCTCATTGAGCCCCCTCCGGCGGAATCTGATATCCAGGGAACAACGACACAATGCTGGCCTCTCCACGACGTCCCATGCTCCTCCACCAACAGTCTGGCCGGCTGGCTAGCTTTTCAGCTGTAGTTGTCTGACAGCTCACAGGGCGATGACGTCGGCACACCTCCCTCCACCACAGGCCGGTTCCTGGGAGCGATGCATCAGGTGTCTCTCTCGATTGTTATCAGCAGTTTTTTCCCCTGGCTGTCAGTCCCCCGCCCAGGGTCTTTTTTTTTGTGAGGTGAAGGGTTGACAACAGCACGAGTCAGACAGAGGTTAAGTCCACTAGAAGTTCATGGGGCATGGGGGGGGGAAAGGCTTGCGTTTCTCTCCCGGCCGGGCCACACGGGCCACTTGCGATCAATCAAAGCTCCGCTCGGCTCCACTGCCAGCTTCGTCTCCCATGTTCTAGAAAAACGAGGGTCTGCGGGTTTTGCACCGTTCCATCAGGCGCCGCCGTCCCACCTAGATTCTGGCGCTTGCTCTGTCAGGAAATAATAAAACAATGATAGAAAGAGAGAGAGGGAGAAGGTGAGTGCGAAAATATGAGGCACGAGACAACATTTCTCTCATTACAGATCTATAACGATCATCTCATCCCTCTAAGCTCACCTCGCCGGTGGGCTTGAGGACGGTCTTCCAATTTCACTCTGTTCTCAACGCCTGCCTTACACTTTCTGTCCCAATTCTCTCTGCCAAGTTTTCAAGCTGCTTCATTCCACCAGAGTCTCGGATGGAATTCCCTCCTCTTTTTCTCACACACACACACACACACACACACACACACCCACACCCACACACCCTTCCTCACCTCCCTCCCTCCCTCCCTCTCTCCGCCACTCTCTCTGCTCACCAGTTTTTCTCGTCTGTTTTTTTTTTTCTCTCTCCACCTCTAGTGTTTCTCAGCATGTCAGGACATGCACTGAAGAGCGGATTGGCCTTTAAACAACACACACAGTGTCACACACAGTCGCACACACGCACGCACACGCACAGTGAGTGAGAAACAGGAATGAGAGGGAAAGAGAGACCAAGACATAAATAGAAAGAGCAAGAGAGCAAGTGAAGGGAAAGGGAGATCGACAGACAGAGAGAGAGAGAGAGAGAGAGAGAGAGAGAGAGATAGACATAAATAGGAGAGCAAAACAGCAAGTGACAGGGAAAGAGAGAGAGGCATAAATAGAAAGAGAGAGAGAGCGCTCATACACATGTGAGGGTGCAGGGGAGAGGTTGTTTGGGGGTCAAAGTTCAACCACAGGACCATGCTACTGCTCAAATATTCGCAGCGAGCCTGTGAGTCTTTGGGATTTCAGAGGAAGGTGTGGTAAGTTGTCCTCTATGGGAAGCAGTCCAGGCACCAACGTCAAAACTAGAATCCGATTTGTATAAACATCCGTGTGAATGGGTTATGTATGGTATGATTATTTCTGACACTTGATTAAACCCCCAAGAAGCCAATATTTTAGTTAAAAATGTTCGCTCTGAAATATATATATTCAAAGATTTGCGTCACATTTTCACGACTTTCATGACCTACAAGGTCATAGCGCGCCACTCGTAGATCTGCTATTTTTCAATAGCTAAAGTAGAACAGAATGTTTAACACCAAAAGGGGTTAATATGCTGTAGCTCCACCAAGAGCATCGAAAGGGGTTATTTTTACTACTCTGGAACTGATGAGCAATGACAAGCATCTCACACCGTCGCTTAGGTATTTTAGAGAGCTCGTCTTGATTCCAACCGACACTAAACTGTTGATGAGTTTGAAATGAATACTAAATACTCTTGCGAGGATCAAGTTTGTGCTTCTGGGAACTGGAAAAGCCGGATTATTATGGCCGGTGTGACCTGAGAGTCAGTGGGAGTTTTTTCAGGAAGAGGAAGAGATTCTTGAGAAAACCATTAAATCCTGGGAGTTACAGTAGCTGGTAGAGCCCAGAGCAATATATGCCAAAATGTTAGCGTCCGATAAAGCATTATGTTATGCTTTAGCTATTGAAAAATAGCAGATCTACAAGGTCATAGTGCGGCACCGAGTGCTGCGCTACGAGCTTGTAGGTCTGCTATTTTTGAAAAATCGTGGGAATTGTTGGGATAAAGTAGACCTTTTAAGCAGTTACCATTACTTATAAGAGTGTGCACCCTAGCTGTGCTCAAGCAAGGTCACAGAGAGACAGAAAGATTTCTATATAGTGTCTGAATTCTCCAGGACAGACAACCCTCTGGCCTGCGCTTCAAGGGGCGCCCCGACCCACGGACTGATATGATCCAATCTGATTTGTGATGTAACAGGTCGTATTTGCTTTCATCTATGTCTTTGCTGTGCATATGCATATCACATGACCATTCATTTTGGGATAAGTACTGTATCTCGGGAAATCATTAAAATATGACAGATCTTATGATTCCATGACTTATGTTTACAGCCTGTTTATTGGACTATCTGATAACTCTCACACGATAACGACGCATCAGAATGTTGTGCAAATCTTTGAATATATATTCTTTCAGAGCCAACGTTTTCAACTCATATCTTTGCTTCTGGGGGGGGGGGGGGCGTCATATTTTCAGATGGGGGTCGGCAGCCAATTAAATATAATCTTGGGGGTCCTTGACATGGAAATGTTTGAGAACAACTGATATAGAAACATGGATTCCTCAGAAAACTGTCAGGATTTGGAAGGCATTTGTAGAAAAGGTCTAAATGGGTTGACCTCTTTCACCTGGGATCCCTATTTTGGGCTTGTCATTATACTGCAAGTGAAGTTTCAACAGGGCGACAGCAGACCTTATTGGGAGATTGGAGATGGGATATTATTTTTGAATACAAAACAAGACAAACAAATAAACACAAACAACAAAGTTATTAATACAACAATACAACATCAGAGCCAGGGGGATTAGATTACTAACAGAAAACATTAAAGAGTGAACAGAAAGCAACAGTTCTCTGCAGCTTTCTTATTTAGAAGTGCTGAAGGCATTTTCTGAACGCACGCTGCATCGTTGCCCAAGTGACGTCACTCATGCGACTCCTCCATGTCTCTCGCTGTCACTCAAGTGACTACTGGCCAATCACAGCGCGTCTTTTCCGGGACTTATGTTACGCACACGTAAGCTGCTCATTGAAGGCAAATGCTTTGCAAGGAATCTCTGGAAAATTGTGCCTTCAATTGTGACACGCGCCTCAGAGCCGGAAAGGGCGTCTACGTTTATATGTCTATGAGGGAAACTCCTCCCTGTCAGGTGTAAAGGAGCGACTTGGACACTCATACATGAAGGAAGCATGAGTTCAAGTCCGTTGCTCTCCCCAGGTTGGCAGAGGGTGTGTAGAGCCCAGGATCACATTGGATAATTGACACAGGGGTGAAAAATGGGTTACGAAATCTAGTGATAAAAATTATATTATAATGGGTTGTAAAAGTCTCTAAAACCAACACAAGTACTAATTCCCCGTCAGAGACCTCTCAAATCCTGTGTGATTTGCTTTGTTTTCTGACATGTCGTTAATCCATCTTTTTATACCATGCTGCCATTCCTGGGATGCTGCTTTCTGAGCTTTGTGCCAACGGGTTGGGTAAGGTTACATAACTGACAATAAAGAAAATACGAATAAAGCACACTGCACCATGCAGCACGCTGCTGTATATATATATATATTTTTTTTTTTAACGCGGCTATTCCAATCCGCAGAACCACCGTCCCTCCCGTCCTCTGAAGTATATCTATACTCCCGAGGGGAACCTGCAAGTCTGAACTCCCGAGGACACAAGTCTGAACTCCCCAAGTTTGGGTACTTGAGAAACGGCCTATGACTCAGACATGATATCGGTCGGATTGGCATTGCGACATAGGTGTGAGGGCAGCGTAGTGGCCCGACCTCTAATACATTGAAACGCTCCAATACTTGTTTTGTCCTTGTAATGACCCCAGACCATAGTATTACTCATTAATGATAATAAATGGACTCGGTAGCCTCCTTTGTACTAAGGCTATATTGACCTACATTGACTGTAGAGATAGAGAGTAGTCATTGGCTTATAGCAGTATAATAGGGTATTGCTGGGTCTACTGTGGAAAGGTTCCAAGACCAAAGAGCTCTCGTGCCTCACAAGGTTTTAATTAACACGCTATAAAAAGTGAACCCTGCTGCTCTGCCGTGATAGAAGAACAGAAGAATACACCTCGTTGCTCACCTTTGCTGACAGAAGCACTTTCTGTAGGTTCACTTAATGGAAAGAGGAAAAGCTGAGTGCGCTATAGTACAAAGGAAAATCCAGAAGCAAAGCACTGAAAAAAGCCAAAGCCAGAAGATGCAGTAGAAGGGGTTGTGTGTAGTGGTCGATGTTCAAACGGATACAAGTACCCCGGAGCCTTCTGTTGGACAGTAGTGTCAATGAGGGGGCAGAAACAGCGCCGGTCGGCCACGTTGGTTCATGCAACTCGAAATAGTGACATAAAGAGCTCAAAGACTCCAGTTGCATTCCGCAAACTTAGGGTTCAGCCAGGGCTTTCTCACTATTCAAGGCTCTGTAGAAGACTGAAACCCATGCAGTGAACGGATGTGACGCAACTCTCCTTATAGGCTCTGCAAGTACCATTAGGCTCCTCATATCTGATAAGAAACAAACTTCTGAAATCATACCGACAAGGACTGTCATGTCAGTGGTCTCTGTGAAGAGTTTTAGTGTTTAGTTTAGAACAAACACTCAAAAAGAGCCGTAGTTTTTTTTTAGATACCCCTACCCGGGGTAGAACAAAACAGGACATAGTTTCAGATCTTTAGAATGTCCCCTTCATGAAATGGATTGTCCCAAGTTTAACTTTTACTGCAAGTCATGAAGTGACTCACCACATAGGCAACTGGGGGGGAAAAGTGCCCCTCAGGGCACAGGTCTCCACCAGGCCAGGTCAGGTTGTGGCCTCCTGGACTGGTGGCGCTATAATAGGCCAATGTGAAAAGGGTGCCATTTGTACAAAACACTCTCTCTCCCCATGCCTTCGGCCTGGTGGAGACAATAAAAAAACAGCAAAAGCCCCAAAGTTATATTCCTTCTGGGGGTAGAACTAAACGTGACATTGTTTTTTCATATCTTTAAGATGTCCTCTTCATGAAATGGATGGTCAGAAAGTTTTACTTTTACTGCAAAAGTCAAGAAATCCATCCATGAAGTGACTACAAAAGAACGCCTACCCTGAAAAAGCACATTCCAAGTAAATCCTGCACCGTTTTGCCCCTGCAACTACTGGTGGGATTTAAATCATATGTGTGTGTGTGTGAGACAGAGAGACACAGACAGAGAGACACAGAGACAGACAGACAGACAGAGACAGACAGACATGAAAGACAGAGACAGACAGACAGACAGACAGACAGAGGGACTGACTCACCCCCTTCGGAACCTCTGGGTGAGAGAGCTAGAGAGATACCCGTCTCTTCTCGTCTCCTCAGCGTGCGTGCATATAAAATTAACCAAATCGATCTTTTTTTTCACAGCACAGCACCACTCACTTTAGACGGGTCTGATTTTTGTCTGTGTTGTGGCTATAGTTTATATTGTGACAGCTAGCCTACTGCAGAAGCCTAACATTTGTAATAATAATAATAATAATAAAATGAGAAGAACTGAGTAGAAGTGATACATTTGACCATAAAAACCAATGCAGGCTTCTTCTGATTAATTCTGAACGTGTTCTGGAGGGGACTGGGGAGGGAGTGAAGGGCATGATAACTGACACCTGCCATTCCATCCACTGTAATGGCAGAAGCAATCCTTATCCTTATCCTACCACTACTATACCTACATTCATGCCACGATGACCCCACTTGTCTCTTCCAGTCAGCAGTCCCTATAGGCTATATTATAGCCGCCTGCAGTGTCACTTTTCTCAGCGTGGAAACGAGACACAAACAACAACTATAGTACACCCTCCTGTTCAAACCAGGGAACTGGAAAAGGGGGAAAAAATATATAGTTTTCGTACGAAAGCATAAAGCTGGAGCATGTCAAATCGCTGTTGTTTTTGGTAAACAACGTGTGGAAACGAACGATCGAGCACAGCAGCCAGAGACCGACCACATGAGCGCAATAATACTGCCACCATAAGGTTGTTTTGTTTTATTTGTCAGAAGACAGGCTACCCGTAGGCGGTGACGGTCTACCGTACGTTCCAGAATAACAGGTTACATTACTTTCTAATCTAAACAGTACAGTCTAAACAGAGCGTTATATGAGTGTCAAAGTGTCAACCCTTCGAGCATTTTATCCGCACTCGAGCCGCCAACACTTCCCCACGACACCAAAGATAATCAACTTACTACATTCCCATTGATCGTTCCCGTCCGTCACTCTACAGGTGCTGTGGTCCCCCCCGAGGAACAGCAGGCTACCACCATAACACTGTCTGTCGTCCAGTCCAGCACGCGATCAAAACAAGCGTTGTGTTTCCATTTAACTGGACACTATAAACAGGCGGAGTCGGGCGAATAGACAGTAAAGTCTAAACGCAACGCGCTTCCCCCCCCCCTTCCCAAATGCTTCTTATTCGTGTCAAGCGCGTCAGTTTGGAAGAAGAAATCCACATTTCTTGTTAAGAGAATCGATTGTCAAATCTAAAGCAGCAGCGATACATCTGGTCACTGGTGGTGTCTTACCTGGCTGAAAGGTGCACTCGATCAAGATCTCTCCCCTGAGGTTTTTGTGTCGGGCACGAACACAGCCTCTATCTATACATTACATTCAGTAATGTGGCTATTAAAACGCGTCGATGCGTATAGGCTTAGGCTATGCTCCAACAATCCCATATATACAGCCTAGATACTGTCTGATAGGTTAATAAGCCTATTCCAGACTCTAAAACTCCAGATTCATGCTGGACTCAAAACTGTCATGAACAATCTCTCTCTCTCTCTCTCTCTCTCTCTCTCTCTTCCTGTCTCTCGCCCACTGCCAAAAAGGATGTTGAGAGGGGGGGAAGCAGAATTGTGTGTCTTAAGGAAATCCTCTCTGGCTCTGAGTCCTGTCTGTTCTGTAGTTTGAACAGGAACTCTACCAAGAATAGAGGGAAGAGAGAGACTAATGTAAAGAGCCCGATCTCTTTCAACACCTGAGTTTTCAAAGTATGTCTACAGCAGCTGCTTCCACCAGCCTTCCTTGCTGCAGCATGTGAACCTTTAGTCCAGTACCTGCCTGTAGACCCTATCGCAATTTGGTGTTGGGGGAATTTCTCACTTGAACTGAGTCAATGGGTCCCTAGACATGAAAAATCAATGAGGTGCTTGTCCGCCATAGTGCCACGAATGGCGCAATGGCCACATCAAAAATGGCCGCCATCGGCTATGATGAAAATCCAACCTTTTTGTTTTTTAGTGTTTAAGCACATGTAATACATTCATTTTGACTAATTGTGGTGTGTGGAATTCATTTCTGATATTGTTTTGATGATTTGGGGTGATTTTGACCTTGAAAGGTCATAGTCAAGGTCATTTTGCTATTCCACAGACCTTGGCCATAACTTGTCCATTTTTAGGAGTAAGAACAGGAACAATAAGTCTATTTCAACTAAATCTGACTCTTAAAATTAATTTCTGATATTGTTTTGACCATTAGGGATCATCCTGTCATTGAATTATTGATGTTAATGTCATTTTTCAATAATTCGATTATGATTCTTTAGTCGCTTTTACTATATATTTTCATGATTTGTTTTCTTTACATAAACAAAATACATGGGCATGAGAAAAACAACAACAGCACCATATGTGCTGTGTGAATAAGCCCATTGTACAAAATACTCTGTCCATGGCCCAAATGAGCCAATTCATTGCTATGGCAACCCCATAGTGGAGGTAAGTCAATATATCATAAGAATCGTTCACTTGATGGTACAAGCACCAAATTTGGTACACAAGTGCTTCAGAACCTACTCTCTCAGAAAAGTACGTTGTCCACTTGAAAAAACTAAATGGCCACCATTTTTCAAGATGAAAAAATGAAAAGGGCCTTTTGTGGCAGTTCTGGACAACTGTGGGTCCGACCAACTCGAGACCGGGCACTGCACTCCCTGTGGGTGTGTGGAACGTGTGTGTCGAATTCGGTGAAGTCGGTGGGGCAAACGGTTCTCGGGTTACGTGGATTACAGATGTACAGACACACACAGACTTGAATATATGTCAATGGGCAATGCCCATTGGGGGTTTTTTTAGATGATGGGTAAGAAGAGAGAGATGTGATGTCAGGTGGTGTGGGCTAAGAAGTGGTCAGGGCTAAGATAAAGTATATGAGATGTACAGTAAGTGCAAAGAGAGATGGTGAGGGAGGGAGAAAATGATTTGTACCAATTGACCAAACAGTAGACAGTAGTGTAACACGTTAAGGTGAGTATAGAGATGGAAATGTTCTAGCAAGTGAAGCCAGTGTATTGAGAATATGGGACATATGTGTCAGGAGTTATTTGTGACAGAAGGCTACCAGTGAGAGGGAAGATGTATACGATGGTAGTGAGACCAGCCATGCCGTACGGTTGGAAACGGTGGCACTGATGAAAAGGAGGCACAGCTGGAGGTGGCAGAATTAAGGATGCTATGGTTCTCATTAGGAGTGAAAAGGAAGGACATTATCAGAAATTACTGAATTAGAGGATCAGCCCAGGTTAGAAGGTTTGGGGATAAAGCAAGAGAGGTGAGGTTGAGATGGTTTAGACATGTGAAAAGGAGGGATGAGGGTACATTGGGAGAAGGATGCTGAAGATGTAGCTGCCAGGTAAGAGGATGGCCAAAGACGAGGTTTAAGGATGCTGTGAGAGATGACATGAAGGTGGCAGGTCACAGAGGAAGATGTAGAAAACAAAACCAAAAGGGGTCCTCCCCTTTTCCCTGTGCGTGCACACACACACACACACACACACACACACACACACACACGGTACTCTACAGTACACTACAGTATGTTACAGTACAGTATGGTAAAGTACAGTAACGTGCGGTACGGCATGGTACAGTATGATACCATAAGGTATGGTACAGTACAGTATGATGCCGTACAGTACAGTAAGGTACAGTATGATACCATACAGTAAGGTACAGTATGGTACCATGCAGTACGGTACAGTACAGTACAGTACAGTACAGTACAGTACAGTACAGTACAGTACAGTATTGTACAGTATGATACCATACAGTAAGGTACAGTATGGTACAGTATGGTACCATGCAGTACGGTACAGTACAGTACAGTACAGTATTGTACAGTATGATACCATACAGTAAGGTACGGTACGGTATGGTATCATACTGTACCTTACTGTACTGTACGGCATCATACTGTACTGTACCATACCTTATGGTATCATACTGTACCATGCCGTACCGCACGTTACTGTACTTTACCATACTGTACTGTAACATACTGTAGTGTACTGTACAGTACCGTGTGTGTGTGTGTGCACGCACAGGGAAAAGGGGAGGACCCCTTTTGGTTTTGTTTTCTACATCTTCCTCTGTGACCTGCCACCTTCATGTCATCTCTCACAGCATCCTTAAACCTCGTCTTTGGCCATCCTCTTACCTGGCAGCTACATCTTCAGCATCCTTCTCCCAATGTACCCTCATCCCTCCTTTTCACATGTCTAAACCATCTCAACCTCACCTCTCTTGCTTTATCCCCAAACCTTCTAACCTGGGATGATCCTCTAATTTAGTCATTTCTGATCAAGTCACTGACACTTTTCACTCCTAATGAGAACCATAGCATCCTTAATTCTGCCACCTCCAGCTGTGCCTCCTTTTCATCAGTGCCACCGTTTCCAACCGTACGGCAAATTACTCCTGACACATATGTCCCATATTCTCAATACACTGGCTTCACTTGCTAGAACATTTCCATCTCTATACTCACCTTAACCTGTTACACTACTGTCTACTGTTTGGTCAATTGGTACAAATAATTTTCTCCCTCCCTCACCATCTCTCTTTGCACTTACTGTACATCTCATATACTTTATCTTAGCCCTGACCACTTCTTAGCCCACACCACCTGACATCACATCTCTCTCTTCTTACCCATCATCTAAAAAAAACCCCAATGGGCATTGCCCATTGACATATATTCAAGTCTGTGTGTGTCTGTACATCTGTAATCCATGTAACCCGAGAACCGTTTGCCCCACTGACTTCACCAAATTCGACACACACGTTCCACACACACACAGGGAGTGCAGTGCCCGGTCTCGAGTTGGTCGGACCCACGGTTGTCCAGAACTGCCACAAAAGGCCCTTTTCATTTGGCGGCCATCTTGAAAAATGGTGGCCATTTAGTTTTTTCAAGTGGACAACGTACTTTTCTGAGAGAGTAGGTTCTGAAGCACTTGTGTACCAAATTTGGTGCTTGTACCATCAAGTGAACGATTCTTATGATATATTGACTTACCTCCACTATGGGGTTGCCATAGCAATGAATTGGCTCATTTGGGCCATGGACAGAGTCTTTTGTACAATGGGCTTATTCACACAGCACATATGGTGCTGTTGTTGTTTTTCTCATGCCCATGTAATTTGTTTATGTAAAGAAAACAAATCATGAAAATATATATAGTAAAAGCGACTAAAGAATCATAATCGAATTATTGAAAAATGACATTAACATCAATAATTCAATGACAGGATGATCCCTAATGGTCAAAACAATATCAGAAATTAATTTTAAGAGTCAGATTTAGTTGAAATAGACTTATTGTTCCTGTTCTTACTCCTAAAAATGGACAAGTTATGGCCAAGGTCTGTGGAATAGCAAAATGACCTTGACTATGACCTTTCAAGGTCAAAATCACCCCAAATCATCAAAACAATATCAGAAATGAATTCCACACACCACAATTAGTCAAAATGAATGTATTACATGTGCTTAAACACTAAAAAACAAAAAGGTTGGATTTTCATCATAGCCGATGGCGGCCATTTTTGATGTGGCCATTGCGCCATTCGTGGCACTATGGCGGACAAGCACCTCATTGATTTTTCATGTCTAGGGACCCATTGACTCAGTTCAAGTGAGAAATTCCCCCAACACCAAATTGCGATAGGGTCTACAGGCAGGTACTGGACTACTTTCGGAGGACCTAAGTATAACATACCCACTGACTTGTTGTTGTGTCATTTTAGTCCAAATTTCACACTTGTTACAGTATGCTCAAAACTAGGTCAGATGTAAATGTCAAGGTTCTCCATGGGTCACGTTTTTATCTTCTTGGTATTGGTCATGCTCTGCTCTGTCTAGCAGTGGCCAGTGGCAGACGTAGTTCCCAACTTGGGACAAAGATCACACACAGGCCAGCCAGGGGCCTATTTCTGTCAAAATTGTTTATACATGATGAGTTTCTATTTTTGCTATTCATCGTATGAGAATTTGGTTTACATGTCTGAAAAACACCAGTTTGTGTGCCTTGTTTTTGGTTTTACATTTGTGCATAATGCTCAGCTAGTTTAAAGTGGACTATTAATTGTCTCCACCAGGCCGACAGCATGGGGAGAGAGCATGTTTTGCACTCCGTCCGTCTGTCCGTCCATCCGTGTGTGTGTGTGTGTGTGTGTGTGTGCGTGTGTCTGTCTGTCTTTGTACAGATAATCTCCGGCACTGTTGGCCCGGTCGATGCATGTGCACACACACTCCCTGGATGCCAACGATGAACCTCTGCCCCAAATTTTTTAGCGCCACCAGGAGGCCGACTTTTAGCAAAACACATTTCTTTATATTACTAATAGGGACCTGTCCGCTTCCCCATATTCCAATCGCTACGATTGCCTTCCAAAGTTTACAGGATTTGTCCATTTCTAACAAAATGTCTCAAATCATTAACACACATTTCTGTGAAATTATGCACACACATTCCCACTAGGCCGAGGAAGAAATGCCACATCTGCCGGTTATAGCACCACCATGAGGCCGATTTTGCCAAAACACATTTCTGTACATAACTTGTATATTTGTATATTCATCACGCAAATCGGTATACACTATCTCCATAGTAATGACATCAACACACATCTGTCCGCTTTCCCAAATTCAATCCCTATTGGCTAAGATTGCCTTCCACACTTTGCAGGATTAGTCCATTTTGAACAAAATGCCTCAAATCATTAACACAGCATGTGATTTATGTCCTACATATTTGGTCCAAACATCACAAACGCTATTATCCTGGTGGAGACGGTAACAGGTACGGTCGCCCCTATTCCATCTCTCCCCCAAAAGTGTCCCTATACGGTCCGGTACGGTCGCCCCAAAGCCTGGCGAAGTCGCCGTAAAACCTCCGGCGAAGTCGCCCCAAAAAGGCCAGACAAGTCGCCTCCGGGGCAGAGATTCAGAGGGAAGTCTGGAACACTCTGGTGACCCGACTATGGATAAGCGGTTGAAGATGGATGGATGTTTAAACAGCTCTACAATCTAATCCCTACAGCCCATGTCACTCTTGCTGCGTTATGGGATTGCATTTTAGTACAACCACAGCCACAAGCAGCTCCACTGGAGAAGTTGGGGGTTCAGTGTCTTGCTCAAGGACACGTTAGCTGTGTGGAGGGAGGAGAGAGTATTGGTGAATTGGTCATTCACTGAGATATTTCCTGCCAGTCCATCTAATAAGGAACCATTCAGCCACAAGCTTGCTTCTGAATCCTTCTAAAAAAGCTTGTTCAGAGTTCTACAGACGCAAAATCTGTCCAGTAGTCAAACTGTGCTCCCAACCTAATACATCTTTCAAAGATGACCTGGCTCAAGGCTCATCTCAAAGCACTCATTTTCCCTCGCATTTCTTTCTCACATTTATTCCTATTTTTTTTTACTCACATTTTTTAACTGGGGACAGGGAGGAACTCTTTATATGGTCAGCACACTCTATATAGTAGGGAGGATTATCACAACAAAACAAAAAAGAAGTGATATTTGAATTAAGTGAAATCACTGAATATACTTTCTTCCTAATAAATATTTAATCAATCAATCAAACAAGCAACCAACCAACCATTCAATCAATTAAACGTAAATACATGGAAACCAAATGAGCTAGCTCTAGAAATGGAAATTGAAACACATAGTTTAAACATTTTCTTAAAATCTATTTTTGTGAACGGTAATGATGACAAACACTTTCAAAGTGCTGAGTGCATTGAAATTAGAGTGCACAGTGCTTAAGCCTGATGTATACTTTGTTTGCATGACGGTGTTGCACATTGAAAATAATTAGGGACGCCAGTTTTATAATAAGGTGGTTAATGTCTAGTGGTGGAAAGGTACTTTTACTTAAGTACTGTACTTAAGTACAATTTTGAGGTATTTGTACTTCACTTCCAATTTCCAATACTTGTACTTCTACTCCACTACATCTCAGAGCCAAAATGTTTACTTTTACTCCACTACAATTATTTGAAAACTATAGTTACTTTGGATATTTTAATTTTGATTAGAAAACATACATTAACCACTTCAACCCTATACATTTTGGCTATTTTCAATAGATTTTGTACATATTTTGAACTTGTGAAATGGGACATTCTGCACAATGAGTACTTTTACTTTTAGTACTTTGGGTACATTTTGATGCCGATACCTTTGTACTTTTACTCAAATACATTTTCAATTCCGTACTTTTACTCGTAACAAAGTACTTCTAAATTGCATGTAAAACAATTGAGTACTTTTTTCCCACAACTGTAAGGCCTGACTCACACCTTCACAACAGATTGATGTATGCTTGTTGTATGAGGTGTGAGTCGGGCCTTAGGCCTCACTCACACCTTTCGATCTAGCATACAACATTGATGCATGCTAGATGTATACAAAGGGTGTGATACAGCTTGCCCCAATGCATTTCCAATGGAAGTCACATGGTTTGACACAACATTTGTGTTGTACGGCTTTCGGCCGTGTTTCGACTGCCCCCCACCCCCTCATACATCTCATACAACAAGCATACATCAATCTGTTGTGCACGTGTGAGTCAGGCCTTAATGTCCGTCTGGCAGGACTGGATGTTCATGCATGGCTTTCAGGAGACAAGCTGAAAGAAAGGCTTGTTCTGGTTCCAGCGGCAGCTTACTGTATATACTGTAGGAACTTTGAAAGGATCGTGTATACTGCAGAGTGCAACAAAGACATGAAATATTACAGTACCAGCAAGCATGTGTCTGTGCGCATGCAGGTCAGATCATGTCTATTCTTATATGCAATATATCCTGCTATACAAAAGGGTGATACGTAGCTTTCATGTAGACTTTCCGCCCGAAGGCTGAATCCATATCTTCTCTATCGAACAATAAAACTGCACAGTATGACTTTTGTGGGTTATAGTCCATTGGAACTCACTAAGTTATTTTGACACAGTATAAAATCCTCAGTGGTAATTTAACCCTGAGAGTCGCAAATGGATAGATTAGCGCTACAGTATATGCACTTCCGATGGTACTACAAAAACATCGCTCAAACTCTCTTTTTGTTACGTGTATATTAACATCTGCATATTTCCATGTTTGTACACCTTAGTTTACTTTATTTGTATCGTTATTTTGTTCCCCTTTTAAATACGAAAATCCTCCTTCCGCAGGGATTAATAAAGTATAGGCACCAACCAGTCACTTGAGTTTTATTTATTTTGTGACCTCACCTCAATTTATATCTTCGAGCCTTAATGCACCTAGAAGGATTTTGTTTTAATCTGGAGTGCTGCGGGTTGTATGCCACGGCAGTACTTCTTTCTCACTTTATTTTGTGGGAGAACATTTTGTTTATACTGTTATGCGTTTGGGTGCGTTCGGAAATGATCGATGCGCACCGGGAGTGCACTCGCCTATTAGTTTGTATTGGCAGTGCGCTTATAGTGTGCTACTGTGCCTACATCCGAATGCACCCTTTGTATTGTCTTGTTTTGTCTACCCAAGCACACACATCTTGAATCAATAAAAGCTTGTGCTTACCTACAGTATTTCACTGATTTGTTCCCACCTTCTCACTGCTAGTAAAATAGGCTCCATGGTTTAAATTTTCAAGGAAAGAAAAAAATCTCCAACCGTCAACATTGGATTGGATTTCCTGACAAATCAGTCAAACTTATACATCCCACTCACAGACTCGGTCGTCACAGCACCGGCAATTGCACCTGTAACACCACGGGATTCAAACCCCAGTGCACCGCGTCCACCAAACATATAATGCTCTTCAACAGGGAATCTCCAATGAGATAGTGAGCTTCAGGCTGGGCTGCTTGTTAACCAGTGGGTGTCCTACCATAAGTCCTAACCGACACCGGGGTATACATTTCTCAGTGGAAGAGTAGGGAGACGGTAGGCCTACCTGGCTCCAACCACTGCGGATGTGCTATAGTTACAGTATGTTGTGTTAACATACTCCAGCATACAGATTGTCATGAACTAAAACACGTTCCGGACTGCAGCTTTAACCGATTCCGTACATAGGACGTTGCCACACGTCATAGGGACCCCCACCGACGCGTACATAGGACGTGTGAGGACGTCTTAGCGCATCCTCAATGATACCGGGCGAGATAAGGATATTCTGAATTATTTCCTTTTCTTTTGTCAGTTCGCCTTTCGGCTACCGTATGCTACGCTCTGCACTAAAATTAGCTTATACTCAACAAACTACAATATGTCTAAAACTCAGGCGCCCGCCTGCTCACCTCCACTCGCTCCAGAGACCACATCACTCCAGTCCTCCGTGACCTCCACTGGCTCCCCATCAAACACAGAATTTAATTCAAACTAGTCGTCACCACCTACAAGTGACTGCACAACCTGGCTCCCCCCTACCTCTCTGCCCTCCTCGAGCCACACGCACCATCCCGCTCCCTCAGGTCCAGCGATGCAGATCAAGAAGATCAGGCTCGAAACCTGGGGCGACAGGGCCTTCTCTATGGCCGCCCCTACCTTCTGGAATTCCCTCCCCAAACACATCCGAGATGCCTTGTAGATCTGCAGTTTTTTGCCAAAATGTTCACTCCAGAATAGGGATGCTATATGGTTCAAGTGGTTAAAGGTTGAGTAGAGCACCAATTATGTTGTTAGCCCTGCATGGGCCCCGAGAGCTCTAAGGGCCCCAAGGGCCACAAGGGCTCTATACAGACAGTACACCCAGCCCTGCATGGGCAAGAGGGCTCTACAGACAGTAGACCCAGCCCTGGAGGCCCCATAAGGGCTCTACAGACAGTACACCCAGCCCTGGGGACCCCATAAGGGCTCTACAGACAGTACACCCAGCCCTGGGGACCCCATAAGGGCTCTACAGACAGTAGACCCAGCCCTGGGGACCCATAAGGGCTCTACAGACAGTAGACCCAGCCCTGGGGGCCCCATAAGGGCTCTACAGACAGTACACCCAGCCCTGGGGGCCCCATAAGGGCTCTACAGACAGTACACCCAGCCCTGGGGACCCCATAAGGGCTCTACAGACAGTACACCCAGCCCTGGGGACCCATAAGGGCTCTACAGACAGTACACCCAGCCCTGGGGGGCCCATAAGGGCTCTACAGACAGTAGACCCAGCCCTGGGGGCCCCATAAGGGCTCTACAGACAGTAGACCCAGCCCTGGGGGCCCCATAAGGGCTCTACAGACAGTAGACCCAGCCCTGGGGGGCCCATAAGGGCTCTACAGACAGTACACCCAGCCCTGGGGGCCCCATAAGGGCTCTACAGACAGTAGACCCAGCCCTGGGGACCCCATAAGGGCTCTACAGACAGTAGACCCAGCCCTGGGGGCCCCATAAGGGCTCTACAGACAGTAGACCCAGCCCTGGGGGGCCCATAAGGGCTCTACAGACAGTACACCCAGCCCTGGGGGCCCCATAAGGGCTCTACAGACAGTACACCCAGACCTGGGGGACCCATAAGGGCTCTACAGACAGTACACCCAGACCTGGGGGACCCATAAGGGCTCTACAGACAGTACACCCAGCCCTGGGGGCCCCGAGGGCTCTACAGACAGTACACCCAGCCCTGGGGGCCCCATAAGGGCTCTACAGACAGTACACCCAGCCCTGGGGGCCCCATAAGGGCTCTACAGACAGTACACCCAGACCTGGGGGACCCATAAGGGCTCTACAGACAGTACACCCAGCCCTGGGGACCCCATAAGGGCTCTACAGACAGTAGACCCAGCCCTGGGGGACCCATAAGGGCTCTACAGACAGTACACCCAGCCCTGGGGACCCCATAAGGGCTCTACAGACAGTACACCCAGCCCTGGGGGCCCCATAAGGGCTCTACAGACAGTACACCCAGCCCTGGGAGGGCTCTACAGACAGTACACCCATACTTTTACCCCTTCAACACTATAGCTGATCTACAAGCTCACAACGTGCGGTGAGCAAATAGATTATAGATTTCCTCCAATGTTCGTCCAGGAATTGAGACGCCAGGGTTTAAGCGGTTTATATGATTAGGAACCACTTCACCACTTTTCAACTTATCTTCCTATAATAAATTGGTCCTCACTAATGTTCATGATAAAATTCTACACTTTTTTTCTACTCCGTCTGTGTCTCATAGGAGGGCTGTGGGCAGGTCAGAAACCCGTCCACCAGTGACATCATCGTTAGGCAGATATCTTTTAAAGATTTTTTTTTCGCATTGCAACTTTTCAGGAATAGAAAGCCTGCAGTTTCTATTAGCTTGGATTCCCCATCGATGATGGTGGACGGGTTTCTGAACCGCCCACAGCCCTCCTATCAGACACAGAACGAGTATAGAAAAAAATGGTGGCAGTTTATCATGAACATTAGTGAGGACCAATTATATGAAGATATGTTGAAAAGTGGTGAAGTGGCCCTTTAAGTACAGAACCCCGTCCTAAGATGGCGCCATACAATACGTGCCAATGCAGTGCAACCTATTGCACTGAAATAATGGTGCAATATTTAATGACTGCATTTCTATTGAACTGAAGTGCATTATTCATGCACCAAAATGTATTTCCCAAGTTGTTTCTGCTTTGCCGTTTTAAAGGCCTATATATTTTTAACTCTAAAAATACAACAACTCACATTTCATGTCTCAGAGAAGAATTAAGTATCTTTCCTGTAGAAGTATGTAGGCTACACTGTACTTTACTTGTGTACAAAATGTTGTGTGCTGTGTCACTGTTGTGATTATCGCTGTTCCATGGTATGGTCGAATCTGGTACGACTGGTTTTTGACCTTCACAAATGAGCCCAGGGTGAGGGACGTGCACGCATAGACATCAAAGCGGGCTTCAGCCCCCGCCCTTTTACCCGTCTGTAAAACAACTGCCCTCTCCAGACCACCAATGCAGCATGTACTATGGTGGAAGAAATGGAAACGCCACTCCTCTCCTTTCCATGCCATATACCGGAAGGCAGCATTCAGGAGAATTCCTTTTTTTTCTCCTCCGAAGTCTCCTGAACTTGAACGCAGCATTTTGCGTTGAACAAATTTCTTTAGAAATCCAGGTCGTATACACACCGCATCTCCACTAGCTAAAGAGTGCACGGGTTGAGCCCCGAAAATAGCGATCTACAAGCTCTCAGCGTGTCGCGCTGAGCTTGTAGATCTGCTATTTTTGCACAAAATAAAAAATTGGTGCCCTCTTTACGTTATGTCAGCCCCTGCCCATCTAACACCCTCTGCACGTGCAACAACAAGGGACTCCCTGTTTCTGAAGGCATTTGAACAACAGATTGGTTACGCGGTTCATCTCAGGAGCAGAAAATAAGCTCTCTTATACTGTGTTTTGCTTTAGCGATGTTTAATTCAACCAAACCGTTCTCCCGCCTCAGGCAATATACCCTTTTTTCCGTTTTGCCTAATAAAAAAGGGGAGCTTCAATTCCCTGGCGCAGATAATATTTTCTCTCGTCCATGACTCAGCGCAAAACTTTTTGGAAGACTTAGACACAAGGACAAACTATATATATATATATATCTTTTTTGTTTTTAGTTCAATGAACTTAAAATGAACTGTCACATTTCATTATCTGTTGTAGCCTACATATCGTTGCGAGACCATGCAGGCTAAAGTTGTCCTGCTTACTTACTTAACATGGAGAGAAAAAACAAACCTCTTGTGAAATACTTGGCGAACCAGTGGGTAACCCCCTGTTCAAAGGCTTAAGATAAGAAACATCTGCCCCCCTCCCCGTCGCACTCCCCCGTCACTGTAAAGCTACCCTGTCATCACCACGGACCCCCCGCTGACCTCCCCTCTGTCAGTCACACAAAGCTCCACCCCGTCCCCTTACATTTTAAAGACCCATTCCACTGTCCTGATGTTAACAAAACGATCACCCTGCAACCAAAGATATCATCGAGAAGCAAGCATTCAGAATGGAAATTAACATCAGCCTTCGATTAGGTTCGGTATAAGCGTTGAATTAAAAATAATGGAGCTAAAACTTGTGTCTATACGTATAAAGTGCATGTTGTAACAAATGATTTAAAAATACATCATTTAACCTGCACGTAAACCCTATTTATAAGAAATACTTATAGTTGACCGGGGTCAGCTCTGTACCTGGTCTGCTCTTTTTGGCCCTCTACACCAAATCTCTTCATGGGAAAATACTAGCCAATCCAAACGTCACAATGCGTTACAAAACAATACAATAGTGTAGATTTTCTGCTTACATAAACACTACATTCCCATTGACAATGAATGGACAATTTACATCATATGTGTCTGAGCAAATATATATTACGTCATGATGATGCACGACGATAAGAGTGCCCCTCACTTCACACAGGTGTGATTTTTTTACATTTTGGGGCAAATGTTCCCCCCCAAGTGGTTCCCAAAGTGGGGTCTGGGACTCCGGGGACCCCCAGGGGTCATTGAGGGAGTTCCAGGGGTCCCCAGCTAAATGATAGTTTGGAACCAAGTGGTGTAAAAAGTACTCAATTGTTTTACTTAAGTAAAAGTACCCATACTGCAATTTAGAACTACTTCGTTACAAGTAAAGTACGGAATTGAAAATGTACTTGAGTAAAAGTACGAAAGTATCGGCATCAAAATGTACTCAAAGTACTAAAAGTAAAAGTACTCATATTGCAGAATGTCCCACTTCACAAGTTCAAAATGTGTACAAAGTCTATTGAAAATAGCAGATAATCTTCTATTTTCAAATATTACAAAAATGTATAGGGTTGAAGTGGTTAATGTATGTTTTCTAATCAAAGTTAAAATCTCCAAAGTAACTAGTAACTAAAGTTTTCAAATAATTGTAGTTTTTATTTAGCGAATGCAAAGTCCTTAAGCCAAACAGTTGCCTCCTGGTCTGCTGTGTGGAGGGTAATTAATCCTCCTTCCAGGAGAGGACAAACTTCTATGATGTGCTCCATAGTTTGCTCCTCACCACACGCACACAGTGGGCTTGGGCTACTGCCCCATTTGTGGAGGCTGGCCAAGCAGGGGCCATGTCCAGTCCTGAATCTATTGAGCGTAGACCACTGTCTCCTTGGGAGGGTGGTACCAGGGACCTGTTGGTTGGGGTCTGACACCAGGTGTTTGTTTGGGACCTCATTGGACTCCCATTCCCTTTTCCAAGCTGATTTGATGGTGAAATCAGCTGATGGGGTTCCTCCAAATTGGTCGTCTCGATGGGAGTCGAGCAGTGGGTGGGTTGAATATGTCTGCATGGATTGGTAGATGGGGAGAGTCTTTGACCTTTTGAAGCATCCTTTGAGAGACTGCTGCTCGCCGGATGTGTGGGGGTGCAGTTCTCTGGCAGCTTTAGCGTTGTGGAGATGGAATACACTGGAAACAGTTTTTGCTGGGCTCGGTATTAGGCGCCATGTTTTGCAGAACTGGTCCAGTTTGGAGTGAAGTCAAAGTACAAATTTTGGCCCCGAGATGTAGTGGAATAGAAGTAAAAGTACTGGAAATTGGAAACACTCAAGTAAAGAAAAGTTGATAAATGCCAATTTGGGGGGTCTTGGCATGAACATGTTTGGCAACCACTGCTACATGGTTCAAGTGGATAAATTGCTGAGTGGGGCTTTAAATTGCTGAGTGGGGCTTTAATCATACCAAATGGTGGTGCTTTGGCTGGGGTATAAAAGGCCCACTAGCCAGGGTACCTTTCACCCAGAGCTGGTCTCTAGTGTGTGGACGGACGGTCACCCTCTCTCTCTCTCTCTCTCTCTCCAGTGTGTCCTGGATCTCAGAGGACTGACCAGCATGATGCTGTTCCCCCAGGCTGTGTGCGTGTGCCTGGCCGTGTCCGGCCTCTGCTCTGCTGCCCCATCGTAAGTGCACTGCAGTACTGCCACATTCTATTTGAGCTTATAATGTTCTGTATGCTCTTAACCTTTTTTTTCATTGTATTTAACCCCATTCACAGTAGAAACCAGAGGATGATTCTATAATTGCCTTCTAAATCCTGACAGTTTTCTAACCCCTATGTTTCTGCGTCAGTGGTTCTCAAACTATTTCATGTCAAGGAGCCCCAAAAATACGTATAATTATGTATTTGGCCGCCGACCCCCATCTGATTTCTTTTTGTTCCAGGGACCTCCCCCAGAAGCAAAGATTTGAGTTAAAAACGTTCGCTCTGAAAGAATATATTTAAAGATTTGCGCCACATTTTCATGATATAGCAGATCTACAAGCTCGTAGCGTGGCACTCTGTGCCACGCTATGAGCTTGTATATCTGCTATTTTTCAACAGCTATAATGCTTGAAACACCAACCCTTCCTGAATGGGTTACTTTTTCGTTGTATTTAAATGTCCTTACAGTCCTTTTATGATGTGTTGCTTTTCGTCCTATGCTTTTAGTGTTTTGAGTAGAGCAGTGGTTCTCAATTTGGGGGCCGCATGCAGGGGTCCTTGAGGGGGTTTGCGGGGGTCCCCAGATAATTGAGTGATAGTTCATATTCACCATGAATGTACAAGTAATAAATACCACTAAAGAATCTACAAGAATTGCTATTTAGATCCGATTTTCTCAGTTATCTCTATATCTACAGTATAGGCTACATACTAAATGAAAGATCATCAGCCCAAATGTTGGAGTGCCAGAGATAAAATATATATGTGGCTATATGTGTATTACATTGGGTGATGTGGGACTACAGTACCAGTGTTGATCTCTTCGACTAAAACTAAGACTAAGACTAAGAAAAGACTAAGAAAAATGTTCGTCGACTACCTTTTTCAAATGACGAAAACTAAATGAAAACTAAGCTACAGTATGATGACTAAAACTGACAATTTCGTCAACAAATAAAAACTAGACTAAAATGTCAGGAAGGGACTAATGGACTAGAGATCCAGTATAAGTCATTTTACACTTGGTTGCATGCTGAAAATAGCCGATCTACAAGCCCACAACGTGTCGCAGCGCGACGCGTTGTGAGCTTGTAGATCTTAGTGACTGTAAAAACAGTCACTAAGACGGCATCAAGGCCCGTCAAAACACAATTTGTTCGACTAAATCAACTGTAGATTTAGTCGACTAAAATCTTATATTTAGTCGACTAAAACTAGACTAACACTAAAACATTACACATGGCTAAAATGTGACTAAAACTAAATTAAAATTATTTAAGAGACTAAATGACTAAAACTAAAATCAAAATTTGCTGCCAAAAACAACACTGTACAGTGGTTGGTCTGCTAATATTTCCTTCAACCAAAAACACTATATCAGGAGTGTCCACACGTTTTTGACTTTATACTTTCAAAATGACCCGTTTAACAAGATCTACCCACTGAAAAAATATATTATCCCATTGCTGGAAATAGTTAAAAAATCTACCAGAGGGGTCGCTGGCGTTATAAGAGAAATCAGGGACCCCCCAGAAGCAAAGATTTGAGTTAAAAACGTTCGCTCTGAAAGAATATATTATTCAAAGATTTGACCTACATTTTCACGATTTTTCAAAAGTAGCAGACCTACAAGCTTATATGAGCTTGTAGATCTGATATCTTTCAATTGCTAAAGTATATAATTCTTAAAACACCAGAATGGGACTGACTGTACAATCAATGCAATTTTGCTGGGGACCCCCTGGAACCCCTTCAAGGACCCCTGGGGGTCCCCGTGGACCCCACTTTGAGAACCGCCAACCTAAATTCTCTTATGAATTATGGTTTGACCGTTTCTAGAGCTCCACAAGAGACTTGCTTTATTAAAGGCCAAAATGCAACGTTTCGACCCTCTATAGAGGGTCGGACAAAGCCAACTCGAGTCGTGACAAATCATGACAACAAACACAATATTTTGGACCAAACAAATAATTACAAAGAAGAAAAACAACAAAAAAAAGTGTTGTAACCCGCCGTTTTTTTTTGCTTCTAATTATTTGTTCGGCCCAAAAAATTGTGTTTGTTGTCATGATTTGTCACAACTCGAGTTGGCTTTGTACGAGGCTTAAAAGGTCTTTTAAATAAATACTTTTTGAAATGTCTATGAGGAAAATGAACGAGGAATCATTTCCTGGGCCCTGGTAGAGGGCGGGACTGCGACGCTCTATGGTCTTCATCAGGCAAAAGGTTTTAACGACAGAAAACAAGACAAATATACAAAAAAGCATTGATTAATGATCATGCCTGACGCCTGGGATTGGGATGGAGCACAGCATGCTTTAGTTTTGAATGTATTTTGAGAAACTGCCGACAGGAGGAAAGTCTCAAAATAAATATAAGCTACTGATGCTTATTTACCGTAAGGAAGACCAGCACACACAGCCCACATGTTTATCAATACTGAATATCGGGTGACTGTTTTCTAACATGATGTATTTTTGTTTGTTTAATCTTTAGGAATCTGGATGTCATGCTGGCAGGTAAATACTCTATTATTATACTGCCCATAAAACATCACCAAGAGGAGATTCCATTAAGATAGGATGCTTTCCTGATTATATTTACATGGACAAACGTTTTTTTTTTTTTTAAGTCTTCTAAATCATGACAATTTTCTGAAAAACCTCATGTTTCTATATCAATGGTTCTCAATAACGCGTTGCAGCTTGTAGATCTTCCATTTTGTGTAAAAACAGTTGGCATCAAGGCCTGCCAAAATACATTTCAGTCGACTAAATCAACTGCAGATTTAGTCGACTAAAATCGTATGACATTTAGTCGACTAAAACAAGACTAACACTAAAACATTCCAGGTGACAAAAATGTGACTAAAAGTAATGAAAACTTTTGAAGAGACCGACTAAAACTAGAATAACAAATGTGCTGCCAAAAAGAACACTGACTCCATCTATATAAAGCGCTACTTGTGTAAGCCTCTCTGACCAGATGGCTGTTTGACTCAGATCACCACGACGGAGGTCACGAGCACACCCACGGAGGTCACCACCACGACGGAGGTCACCACCACGACGGAGGTCACGGCGGCGCCCATGTTCAAAGTCATGTTCATCGCCACGACGACCATGATCACGTGGCTCGCATCGATCGCTGCGAGGGCATCGAGTTCGACGCCATTGCCCCAGACGCCCAAGGAATCACCTACTTCTTCAAAGGTATATACTGTCAGGTATCTAAAAATAATAATTCAGGAAATAAAGAAAACCTTATATTTTTAAAACAAAGCAATACAGCCTCATCAAAGTTGGTGTTGTAACTTCATATTTTGTCAATTATTTCCATGAGAGGGGGCGAGGTGGTGGAGTAGTTAAAACAAAGTGAATATAGCTGGCTATTTTTTAAATATGGCTCAAGTTTGTTCATTCATAATGATGTTTTGTATAAGTTTGGATCCCATGGAGAGACCACTTTTTCAGTTTGGTTTTGAGTTAAAAAAAAAAAGGTTGGGAAACCCATGATTTATGAAGATAAGTCACGGTCAGTTCAACTTGTCAAAAAGATTCCCGGGCGAGCGTGGCACGGCTGCAGCTCATCGCTCACCACCGCTCTAAGAGATGGGTCAAATGCAGAGAAATAACAGTGATGGGTCGCACACACCAAGATCTGCTTTAGTTTGTATTCTTGCATACTGTATAGTGAATAATTGACACCAAGAACTGCTTTAGTTTTTATTATTTCATAGTGAATAATAACTGCTTTAGTTTTTATTCTTTCATAGTGAATAATAAGAACTGCTTTAGTTTTTATTCTTTCATAGTGAATAATAAGAACTGCTTTAGTTTTTATTCTTTCATAGTGAATAATAAGAACTGCTTTAGTTTTTATTCTTTCATATAGTGAAAAATAAGAACTGCTTTAGTTTTTATTCTTGCATAGTGAATAATTGACACCAAGAAATGCTTTAGTTTTTATTATTTCATAGTGAATAATAGACACCAAGAACTGCTTTAGTTTTTATTCTTGCATAGTGAATAATAAGAACTGCTTTAGTTTTCATTCTTTCATATTGAATAATAAGAACTGCTTTAGTTTTCATTCTTTCATAGTGAATCATAAGAACTGCTTTATTTTTCATTCTTTCATAGTGAATCATAAGAACTGCTTTAGTTTTCATTATTTCATAGTGAATAGGGAATAATAGACACCAAGAACTGCTTTATTTTTATTCTTGCATATCATTGCTGTCGGGAACCTCATAACAAAAAAAAATAGGTTTTAGATGTTTTTTGGCATAAATCTGTGCTATTGAACACCCTTTACGTCTGTGTGTTGTTTGAAAATATTGAACCAATGGAAAGTAGTAAAAAGTGCTTTGGACAAAACCTCTTAACTCCATTGGATCCTCAAAATGTCTGCTAAAGCAACTAACTCCACCACCTCTCCCACTCTCATGGAAGACATTGACAATATGTAAAGTTACAACACCTACTTTGATGAGGCTGTATTGCTTTGTTAATATAACATTTTCAGGAAATTAAGAAAACCATATATATTTTTTAAATATAAGGTTTTCTTAATTTCCTGAAAACATTATATTTTTGGAGTTACAGTATGAGGTTTCCTCCCGACAGCAGAGATATAGTGAATAATAGACACCAAGAACTGCTTTTGTTTTTATTCTTGCATAGTGAATAATAGAGTAGACGTTTGTCTATTATTCACTATAAGAATAAAAACCAAAGCAGTTCTTGGTGTGTGCTACCCCATCACCGTTGTTTCTAATTGCATGATTTGAACGGGTGACGCACCATGAGTCAGAGCGGCGGTGGTCACAAAGAAAAGTCAATTGCGGTGAACAGATTTCACTTGCGTGTGTGACAAAAATGGTAGGCCTACGACTTTGTCTTCTTAAAAGGTGACCACATGTGGAGGGGCTTCAATGGACCTTCGGAGTGGATCAATGGATCCTACAAGGAGCTGGAGGAACATCATGCTCATTTGGGTCACATCGACGCTGCCGTGTGTCTGCACCACAACGATGACAAGGAACACAAACATGTCTACTTCTTCCTGGTAGGACCATCTTCTCTTTAACACCACTGTTTTTGGTGTTTTTATTTTCCCAAGGAAGCAGGGACGTGCAGACGGTGTTAGAGAGACAGGGGCTGAAATCAGAGGGCACTTTTTGGACAAAGATAGTTGAAATAGCACATTAAGGCCAAGAGAGATTGCTGCTTTATTTTATAGCCTTTTTGGCCCCAGGGGTCCTTGAGGGAGTTCCAGGGGGTCTCTCAGCTAAATGATAGTTAGGAACCAAATAAACCCTGGTCTGTATCTCTGAGAGTATACAAATGGAACCAAATTAATTTGGTTCCATTTGTACACTCTCAGAGTTAAATTAACATTGATTTTACAATATCAACTGATTGAGATTAATGCATGTCAAAATGGGGGTCCTTGAAATCAAACGGGTTGAGAATCACTGCCAGAGCCGTAACAGTCTTCTCTTATGAGGGGTCCCTGGCATATCTCTTCAAATGGGGGTCCGCGGGGCTAATTAGTGTGTTAGACAGCATAGCAGATAAAGTTTGCTGCCAGCAACTCCTCCTGCGTGCTGCTCTCTAGAACAGGGACGTGGAGAGAGTGTTAGAGAGGCAGGGGCTGCAATCCTGTAAGGCACTTTTGGACGAAAATAGCAGATCTACAAGCTCACACCGCGTCGCACTGCGACGCGTTGAGAGCTTGCAGATCAGCTATTTTCGGGGCGCAACCCAGCACTCTTTAGCTAGTGGAGATGCGGTGTGTACGACATGGATTTCTAAACAAATGTGTTCAACGGGAGACGTCGGGAAAAAAGCAATTCTCCTGAATGCTGCCTTCCAGCATGGCATGGAAAGGAGTGGCATTTGGGCCTGGGCCATGGCTCAGCGGTCCAGGCACCTTGGCTGGTAATCCAGTCTGGCAGTGCAGTGCCGCAGGCTCGACTCCCCATCCCGACGGCCCTCACTGCATGTCACCCCCCCCCCCCCCCCCCCCCCATCTCTCTCCCTCATCTCCTGTCAGCCTACTGTCTATCCCCCATAAAAATAAATAGCGAAACAAATTGCAGCCCTATGCGCCAGCCGGCGTAATGGGGATAAGTAAAGTAAGTAAGAAAGCCAAAAAAAAAGGAAAGGAGTGGCATTTGCATTTCTTGCGCCATAGTAAATCGTGGTCTGGAATAAAGGGAAGCCATTTTACAGACGGGTAAAAGGGGCAGGGGCTCAAGCCCCCTTTGATGTCTATGTGTGCACGTCCCTGCTCTCTAGAATGACAAGGTGTTCAGCTACCATGAGCACACGCTGGAGGAGGGATTCCCCAAGGACATCTCGGAGGCCTTCCCTGGAATCCCCAGCCACGTCGACGCTGCTGTGGAGTGCCCCAAAGGAGAGTGCGTCCGCGACTCTGTTATCTTCTTCAAGGGTATAAATGACAGATATATTATATATAGAACACATTTTATTATTCTGTCCATGAAGTGTTTTATAGAAGCATTGCAGTGCATACTATATACTCGGCCAGTGCATATAGTACTCGGTCAGATCCTTTTTTAAAGCTGCAACCGGTAACCTTTGGTCTAAGAGACAATAGCCGATCTACATGCTAAAAACGCGTGGCAGTGTGATGCTTATTGAGCTTGTAGATCAGCTATATTTGAATTTCAAAAAGTAGGTTGGCAGTGGCTTATTGTCGGTAACACGCAGCAGTCTATCCCCACTACAATGCACTAGACCCCTGGGAGATGGAGTCTGTCCCCGTTACAATGCACTAGACCCCTGGGAGATGGAGTCTGTCCCCGTTACAATGCACTAGACCCCTGGGAGATGGAGTCTGTCCCCATTACAATGCACTAGACCCCTGGGAGATGGAGTCTGTCCCTGCTACACTGCACTAGACCCCTGGGGAGATGGAGTCTGTCCCCATTACAATGCACTAGACCCCTGGGAGATGGAGTCTGTCCCTGCTACACTGCACTAGACCCCTGGGAGATGGAGTCTGTCCCTGCTACACTGCACTAGACCCCTGGGGAGATGGAGTCTGTCCCTGCTACACTGCACTAGACCCCTGGGAGATGGAGTCTGTCCCTGCTACACTGCACTAGACCCCTGGGAGATGGAGTCTGTCCCTGCTACACTGCACTAGACCCCTGGGAGATGGAGTCTGTCCCCGTTACAATGCACTAGACCCCTGGGAGATGGAGTCTGTCCCTGCTACGCTGCACTAGACCCCTGGGAGATGGAGTCTGTCCCTGCTACGCTGCACTAGACCCCTGGGAGATGGAGTCTGTCCCTGCTACGCTGCACTAGACCCCTGGGAGATAGAGTCTGTCCCTGCTACGCTGCACTAGACCCCTGGGAGATGGATAGCTGAGGTGGAGCGCCACACCTACCATCAGCTCCCCCAGTACTCCCCGCACGACTTGCTGCACCAAGCCGTGCTATACTCATTCGCCGAGTTGGCGGTGCCCCGGGATAAACCCCATGAACTTGTGGTCCAAAGGCTGCCAGTTGCCCTGCATGTGTGCTCTAGACCAGGGGTTCCCAAACTGTGGTGTGCGCACCCCTTGTGATGCGCGAACGCCCTCTTAGGGGGTGCGTGAAATTAAAAGGGCAATGGCGGTTTTATGGCGTTATTTAACACAAACGTCAAAATCTGGTAAACCACTGTTGTACGGAGATGTATAGAGCAGCTGCATGTCTCTCAGTGCAGTGACATTCTGTGATTATTTGCCATAGTCATATTAAAGAATTTATCATTTTCGGCCAAATACAAAAAGACTTAGTGACGGTCAGGAGGTAACAGGGGGTGCAGTGGGTGCACGGCCAAAAAGGTTTGGGGACCGCTGCTCTAGAGGGGTACAGCAGACCCGTGAGAGACCCCGTGGTCAACTGAAGTATGAAAAAGCCATTGCAATCTGACAGACACAGTCAGCAACTCAAACAGAGCACATTTCCCGTCAAAGTGATTCAATCAACTTTAAAGCTATGTTTGTGCGCATTTTTATCTTCCAGGCTGTCGTGTGTTCCACTTTGACACCCACACAAAGAAGGTAAAGAGCAACCACTGGGCTCACTTGTCCAACTGCACCTCTGCCCTGCGCTGGCAGAGCCACTACTACTGCTTCCACGGACACCAGTTCACAAAGTTCCACCCCGTCACTGGCTCCGTGGCCGGCGTCTACCCGAAAGACGCACGCGACTACTTCATGAAGTGCCCCAACTTTGGTGAGTGTTATGTCGAGTGTGAAGTGAGGGGTTCACTTGACTGCCTTGGGGACAGAGAGGAGGTCCAAGTCCAAGGAGGTTTATGGAGGAGGCCTGAGACATTTGTACTTTTACTCAAGTATACATTTTCAATGCCGTACTTTTACTTGCGTAACAAAGTAGTTGTAAATTGCAGTATTGGTACTTTTACTTAAGTAAAACAATGGAGTACTTTTTCCACCACTGCCCATTTTGTTCTGCTGTGCAGGTCGTCTGAGCAACCACACAGAGAGAGAACGCTGCAGTCATGTTCCTCTGGACGCCATCGCCGTAGATAGCCTGGAGAGGACAGTAGCTTTTAGAGGTGAGTGACTGACTGTCAAATTGTGTTCATTAATGAATTGCATTTTTATAGCGCTTTTCCAAGTGCTCAAAGCGCTTTACAATGGTTCATTAATTACATTGGGAGGTGAAGCGGCGAACAGTCGACGCCAGCGTCCCCACATTCACACACACCAATGGTGGTGAGCTCACACCGACCAACTCACTGGAGGCAATGTAGGGTTCAGTGTCTTGCCCAAGGACACTTGGACATGTGGACAGGAGGAGCCGGGATTCGAACCCAGGTATCATTGGACAACCTGCTCTACCTCCTGAGCCACAGCCGCCCACAATTCAATTTTTCACATTCAATTTGGTTCCATTACACTCTCATATAGTTGAACACTCAATATTTGTTTGCGTTTGGGGGATGATTTGCTCGCAGTCCCGCCCCCGACGAGCAAGCCCGAAAGAGAATTTCCCATTCATTTTTCCCATAGAGGTTTCAGAAAGTATTTATTTAAAGACATTAAGCCTCGGACAAAGCCAACTCATGACAATAAACATTTTTTTTGGGGGCCGAACAAATAATTAGGAAGAATAAAATAAGGGCACTTTTGTTGTTGTTTTTCTTCTTTCTAATTATTTGTTCGGCCCAAGAACTTATCATCAGAAAGTATTTATTTAAAGACCTCGGACAAAGTCAACTCAGCTCCTGCCAAATAATGCGGCAATAAAAAACTTTTTGGGCCGAACAAATAATTATAAAGAAGAAGAAAAAGGGCAGGGTACAACACTTTTTTTTCTCTCTCGTTAATGTTAATTTAATTTGACAGGTCCATTTGGTTCCATTACACTCTCATAGTTAAATGGACACTCAATATTTGATTGCGTGATGGTGGATGATTTGCTTCTATAATAGAAAGCATGGATTTGTGGGGCTCATTTGGGGTGAACTTTTTTTCACTACCAGTCCCAGAATAAAAATTCACACTGAGGATATGAGCATATCATGTCATGATGACCTCAAACCGTCTGTCTGTCTGTCTGTCTGCCTGCCTGCCTGTCTGTCATGCAGGTGACTACTTCCTACGTGAAAACAAGGCGCACACAGACGGTTGGCACGCCACCCCCATCGCAGAGTCCTTCAAGGAGGTGAAGAGTGACGCGCACGCAGCCTTCTACGATGCCGGCCTGTTCTACATCATTAAGGTGAGGGGGGGGGGGGGCTAAACTTAAAAGCTAAATACAATCAAAGCGTAATGAATCGTAATGTTTCCAACGTGGTCCTGCCTTCCTTCCATTGTTCCTATTGTGCCCCTCTCATCAAAGGGACTGTGACATTAAAAAGTATTTTTCTTTTTGTAATTTATATTTATTTTTTGTAGGTTTTCTGAGCTCAATTGCACCCAAAAAAACCCCTCAACTTTTAACATTCAGTAGATTTTCTGACTGGGTTTTCTGGCACAAACAAGTGCTCTGATTTGCCTGTGGACTGTGAGGTAAGAGTCCACAAATCCCATATTATGACAGCAGATGTCACTGTTGTTTGCCTGTTTTCATTGCAGCTCAAAAGGCAGAACACACAGAGAAAACCCCGGACCACAGAAAATCCACTGAATGTTCAAAGTTGACGTTGTGTGGGTGTAATTAAAGTCATAAAACCTAAAAGAAAAACAAAGAAAAAATGAAAATAAATTAATAATAATAATAAGGGTATTATTAATAATAATAATAATAAACTTTTAAAATCCTTTCTGTAATTCCATCATGGCCCGTAGCACTTGCCCTGGCCTAGCCCCTTAGATAGCACTTTATGTACACTTAGATAGCATTTTAAACAGACTTATAGCATGTTACGTAGACAGCACTGTAGTCATAGCACTTTATATAGTATAATATATAGTATAGCATGTATAGTATATAGTTTCATTATATAGATATTCCACTGTTACTTAGCTTACGCATGTTTCATGATAAATATATATATATATATATATATATGATGTATGCCATGCTTTTTGTTTTTGCTTAATGTAAGTCGCTCTGGATTAAGAGCGTCTGCTAAATGCCTAAATTGTAATTGTAATTGTATTATGTTCTCCTATGCACCTCTCCGCGACAGGAGGACCAAGTGTTTGCGTATAAGTCTGGTGAACAGTACGACCTTGTGGAAGGCTACCCCAAAGCCCTGACAGAGGAGCTGGGCGTCCAGGGGCCGGTGGACGCCGCGTTTGTCTGTGGAGAACCCCCTGTCCTGCACGTCGTGAAAGGTATGGAGTATTGTGTTAGAAGCGCTCAGTGGTGGAACGTAACCAAGTACTTTTACTTAAGTACTGTACTTAAGTACAATTTTGAGGTATTTGTACTTAACTTGAGTATTTACAATTTCCAGTACTTTTACTTCTACTCCACTATACATCTCTGAGCCAACATTTTTACTCTTACTCCACTAAAATTATTTGAAAACTTTAGTTACTAGTTACTTTGGAGATTTCAAATTTTATTAGAAAACATGCATTAACCTGCACTTCAAACCTATACATTTCGGCCATTTGAAAATAGTCAATCTACAAGCTCTCAATGCGTCGCGTTTGTAGATCGGCTATTTTCAATAGATTTTCTACACATTTTGAACTTGTGAAATGGGACATTCTGCAATATGAATACTTTTACTTTTAGTACTTAAAGTACATTTTGATGCCGATACTTTTGTACTTTTACTCAAGTACATTTCAACAATTCCGTACTTTTACTTGTAACGAAGTAGTTCTAAATTGCAGTATTGGTACTTTTACTTAAGTAAAACAATTGAGTACTTTTTCCACCACTGGAAACAGCGCTCTAACAAAATGTGACTGTAGGCAAATGGATACAGCCATTATGTTCACGGAGTGTATATCTGCACAATGAAGTCGTATGGTTGCTGTAATTCATACTTTTCTATATTTGAAATTCAGTTAAAAGGGGGGGGGGGGGGGGGTTCGTCTGTTTTTGTAGGCCTCAAGATCAGCTAGATAATAGTTATATAGTCACCAATGTACACAGTTTTTAAATGTACAAATATTTTCATTTTTTTACATAATAGGTAGATAAACAACTAGTCGACTAGTAAACTAGTCAACTAGCAAAAATCACTAGAAGTGAAAGCCCTACTGTATATTTTCCACATACGTGAAATGTGTCCTCTGCATTTATTTACCCATCCTATAAATACTAGGAGCACACTTAAAGGGTCCCTCAGGGCTGCTTTTTCCCCCTCTACTCCAAAAGCCCATCTATACAAGCTCACACCATGTGTCGCAACACACAACATTGTGAGCTTGTTGGTTAGCCATTTTCTGTGAATGCTCCCTCAGAATATAGGAATGCTATATACTAGGGTTCAAATGCTGAAACCAGTAAGACGCCTGGGGGGGTGGGGGAGAAGCGGCGAGGACGTGTGCGATGTCACGCGACCTGCAGGGCACAATATATGGGGATTTCCCCATGTATAGGGATTTTGAATGATACACTGACTGACTGACGGGGAATGATTCCATTGAACTGTGACCTTTGTGAATTTATATGTGACTAAAACGCAATACTTCATAGAAATTAATTATTCTCCAGTATGCCACAACAAAAAAGATTTGTAAAAATCTATAATGTTGTCATACTTGCCCTATAGCCTCGACCTCCTACAGGCGTATGCAAAGGCTCAACTTATGTAACTTGGACAGCATTTTATGTATAGAGCTAGATGGCAGTTTATGTAGACATAGCATGTTATGTAAACATAGCACTATATAGTATATATGCATAGTTTCATTTTATAGATATTCCACTGTTACGTTCTTAGCTCACGTACGATTCATGATAACTAGGCCTACTTATACTTTGTAATATGTATATGATGTATTGCCATGCTTTAATTTGTTCTTGCTTAATGTAAGTATAGCTCTGGATTAAGAGAGTCTGCTAAACGCCCTACATTGTAAATTGCACTATAATGCTATATATGCTTTCCTATACAGGCAATCAGATGTTGGACATTGATTTGAGCGCCACCCCGCGGGCTGTGGTCAAAGAGGCCAGGCTGCCCTTTGGTAAGGTGGACGCGGCCCTGTGTGGCCCCGGAGGCATCCAGGTCTTCGTGGGAGCGGAGTACTTTGAATATGAGACTCCCATGCTGCTGGCCTACAGCAGGATCAGACCGGAGCCACACAAGCTGTCGCAGGAGATGTTTGGCTGCGACCACTAGGTGGCAATGTTGCTCCCAGTACTGGTATATTATGGATGGACCATCACTTGAGATGAGATTAGAACAAACAGTACCATAGTGTTATTAGACCCCCGAGCTCGATTCTATACAAAATGTCTTCTAAATCATGACAGTTTTCTGAAAAAAACTCATGTTTCTGTGTCAGTTGGTGCTCAACCATTTTCATGTTAAGGACCCCCGGAATTATCTGTATTTGGTCGCGGACCCCCATCTGAAAATATGTTGTTCCAGGGACCCCGCAGAAGTTAAAAACGACTACAAGCTCGTCGCTATGAGCTTGTAGATCTGCTATTTTTCAATATAGCTAAAGTATAACATAATGCTTAAAACACCAAAAGGGGTTCCCTGTCCTGAATGGGTTATAGTGCACTGGTTCCCAAACCTTTTCATGTCAAGTAAATTGACATTAATTAGCCCGCGGAGCCCCATTTGAAAAGACATATAGGAGAAGATTCTTACGGCTCTAGCAGTGATTCTCAACCCGTTTAGTTTCAAGGAACCCCAGTTTGACATGCATTAGTCTACGGACAGACCAAAATGGAACATTTGGTTCCATTTGTACACTTTCAGAGTTACAGACCCATAAGGGTCCATTTGTTTCCAAACTATCATTTAGCTGGGGAACCCCTGGAGGTCCCCGGACCCCATTTGGGAACCACTGGATTAGACAAACAGTACAATCTTAAACAGTGTTTAAGATTGTTTAGTGATACATGCAGCTGACCATTGCCACGTCCCAGTTGTTCACTTTGTGCACACACACACACACACACACACACACACACACACACACACACACACACACACACACACACACACACACACACACACACACACACACACACACACACACACACACACACACACACACACACACACACACACACACACACACACACACACACACACACACACCTGAACAATAGTGTGAGGGTTTAGTCACACTTTGTTATGGGATGATAGTTTATACCGATCTGTTCGCTCAACAATAACCTTGTGTTTCTGACCCAACTCTTTTTGTGAGATTAAAGATATATTTATCCCTTTGATTTTAGTTTATGTAATAAACTTGTCTTTCATACTAAACACGGTGCCCCCTTTCCTCTTTTCCAACTTGGACACGTCACAATATATATGCAGGTGCATCAAAAAAAAATAGAATATCATTTTCTTCCATAATATATTTCAAAATATAAAGCTTTCATGAATTCTAGATTAATTGCGCAACACATCGTGTTTGGTACACACAATGTGTGTGTGCTGTACAAAGGAAACATATATACAATATTTGGCATCAATAAACCTATCCAACAAACAAATCCTAAATGGAAGCTCAATCCATATTCAAGATAATAAATAATATTCAAAATGAAATCAAACATTCATAATCATCAAGTCAGGATGCACTTGGTCAAATCGTTCATAGTCATAAATCAGATATCAGATATCTAAAAGCATCAAATAAGACTTACTTAGGATTAAATATGATTAACTATATAATCTATATACATTTTTACTATATAATAAATATAAATAATCAATCAGTAATAATGTAGGCCAAATCGATATAAATAAATAATATAAGTTCATATATGAAATATATAAACATACATATAAATATGTCAAATATATATATACACATGATGCACAATTAGGCAGGCCAAACACTATAGGTCTGATTAGTCCACATTCCAGTTTCTATAAACCAAAGGAAATATCTGAAAGCTGTAGCCATAGTACACAAATAAACTGGAACAAACGGTTGACACAAAGCACATGGGCAGTGCAGTGAGTCCATGAGGTGATGAACAAACAGTTGATGTTCCATAGTGTTTCTGACTCACGTTTGCTCGTTGGAGGGTGGTGGACAAGAAGCTGGTGTGGTGATCTAGCATGCATGAATGAATGAGTGCAGCTAGTCCTACTTGTAGCCTCCCACACCTGTGTGCGGTGAGCAAGCTGCCAGCCACTCAGCCTTGATTGGCAGCGAGTCTCCATGGGCCTTTTGACAGGCCTGCTCCAAAGTTATTAGTGCAGCCGCACAGGCAGCCGGCGAAAACTATAGAGTTCTCAACAGGCCTGGAAATTAAGGCCCGGCCCTACCTGCTGGGCCCTCATCAAACCCTGTACACTCAAGAGAAGGTCCCCGCTACCACCCTTAGATCTCCATATAACTGTATGGAGCTGACCTGTTCTGACATTCCATATGTTGATCTGACCTTTTACTTACTTACATCAAACCTTGTACACTCAAGACATGCTCCTTATATGGGAAGTACAGAATTCATTCCATGTTGATCTGACCCCCCATGCCAAAGTGCCAGTGCTCGCCCAGCAGTCTGCCGTTAATGAAGTGGATGCTTCTCGCCCTCAGGCGTCTTACTGGTTGTCAAGAGGGAGGTGTACGAGACACTAGATTCAACAATATCTTTCCACAATATTCTATTTTTTTTAGATGCACCTATATATATTTTTTCTTCTTTTTGAGTGGTGCAACCACTCCTACAATCAGGAATGTCCGTGTGTATCATGTGTGTATGTATCATGTATCAGTCATGAGCACGAGTGGTGTGGCATGGTGAAATTGGAAAGAGAGAAGTATGTGACATGGCTGCCACCTGCTGGACGCAAATCCAACTACTGACTGTCTAGGTTCATTGATATCCATAATAAAGCTAATCTGACGGAGCAGAGAGAGAGAGAGAGAGAGAGAGAGAGAGAGAGAGGAGGGGGGGGAGAGAGGGGAGTTGCAACACTCGGTTCACACAGGTGTGATTTTTTTTAAACAACTGGCTAAAATGGTGAGATTAGTCGGTCAGTCGGTCGACTCAAACAACCTCTGGATTACCATGGCAATCCAGGGGCAATCCAGAGGCACACTGGATTAATGCTGATTAATGCATATGTGTGGGTAGGTACCTTTGCTCGAGCATTTCAGCAAAACAAACAAAGTAGTGAAGTTAGCCTCCACAACCAATCCACCATCGGATCAGTTGATCCATTCTTGTGTAGTATTTATTTAAGGGGGAACAGTACCTGCCCGATCGTGGCACTGCATGTTACTATACAGTATGTCCAAACAGGAGCTGTCCAAACAACAACATTCTCTCCAGGAGAAATACGATGAATCTGTGATTCCATCAATTTGTAACTCTTAATGTATGTGTGCAGAATATAAATACGCTATGGGTGTAACTAGACAATCGGAGGTCTTTTTTGGGACTATAGCCTATAATACATTTTCTTGCTGAAACGTTAAATTGCATTTAATCTCTGCTGTCGAGAGGAAACCTCATAACTCCAAAATGTTCATTTTTCAGGAAATGAAAAATATACTTTTTTCAGGTAATTATGAAAACCTTATATTTTTTAAACAAATCAATACAGCCTCATCAAAGTTGGTGTTGTAACTTTATATATTGTCAATTACTTCCATGAGAGGGGGAGAGGTGGTGGAAGCATGCAGTTGCTTTAGCAGACATTGAGGGGTCGGTCCAGTGGAGTTAAGAGGTTTTGTCCGAAGCACTTTTTACTACTTTCCATTGGTTCAATATTTTCGAAACAACCTGAATTGTGCATGTGTGTGCGCATTTCTTTTGTTGTGTGCGTTAAATTTTCGGATTATTATTATTAAAAAAAGTTATACCCTGTGTGAAATTGCCCGAACGGCCAAGGCTCCAAAAACAGTCAGCAATGTTAGTTAAGGGTTTTTATTTTCCTTTAACTCCTCCACCAACATCCAGGACAGCTTCAACAGTGTGAAACCAGAAAAATAACAAAATACTGAGAAAATAAATGAACGCTTGAGCAAAACACTATGAACAAACCCCAACTGGATACGAGCTCTCTCAGAAGGTCCCTTGTTCACACAAGGGCCTGCAGCTCAGGTTACTGCAGCTCTCCCTCAGGGTTGTTACCTGTGTCACTCATGGCCCACATCTAACTCTCCAGCCTGTCCCTGCAGCCTCCTTTATATACTGTAGGAGTGGATCCTACCACTGGGCACAGACTCACTCAGCACATTGCTTCTCAATTACATTACTCATATAAACACTTCCATCAACAACCCCTTGAATAAACAGTAACCTAAACCTTCTCAATAATGTGTTACAAGTAAACAAGTATAAATCAGAATGAACACTCCATGACAATTACTCAAAGCATCAGGAAGAACACCCCTCTCCTCCACAGTACTTGCCACCTTCCTCCCCTTCTTAAAGTGCCAGCACTGGAGAGGCCCTACACACTGAGGTTGCTATAAACTCAGGTTAATAAACTGCATGTTCTCCCTCTGTGTATCATTTAATTTGTACATCCTGTAAATGCATACATCCACAGTATTGACATTACCTGATAGGACCTGTCTGCCCCACTACCCACAGTCTGCGTGGTGTGTGCGTGCGTGCAATGTCCTTAATCAGTGTGTGTGAGTGTATAGGGCACGGGCTGCCCCGTGACACCCTGCATACCCTGAATCTGTGGGAGGATATGCCATTGAATCTTTGAATAACCTTGTGATCATGTAGGAGGAGGAGGCGAGCAGCCAGACGGTCAGTGACTTGTAATTCCAGGGACTTAATAATTACACAACCATTCATCATCAATGCTTTGATGCTCAGATCACACTGTCAAGCAACAGTGAATATAATTGAAGACGTTTCTGAATGAGGTTTAGACACAGATAGATTCCAAAGAGCTCTAAAATTGTATGAATTGCTATACTGAAACAAACGTAACAATTCATAACTACGTATATAGGCTATACAATATATAATTTAGTTGTAAAACTTTAATATTCCATGAAAACCACACAGCCACAGATAGAGTTTAAGAATTAGGCCTACCGGCCATATACTAATATAATTGCACTGTTATTTTTGTGCCCTTTGCTTTTAAACGCTGTAGCACTTTGTGAATCAAATGGAAAAAAAGACATTGTGCAAACATCTGTTATTATGTTATGCGCTCAAGATTTTGTGATATTATCAGCTTATTATTACATTACGAGCTTGTATTACGTTAAGGTGATTCATTAGGCTACATTATGAACTGCTATATTATGAATAGTCTTCCTTTAGTTTTAGTCACATTTTAGTCACCTGGAATGTGTTAGTTTTAGTTCATCATACCTTAGTTTTTTTTTTTTAAGGGGCACGGTGGTACAGTTGGTAGTGCTGTCGCCTCACAGCTAGAAGGTCCTGGGTTCGATTCCCGCTCGGGACGCTGTGGGTGCTGGCGGCGTGTTTCCTCCTCCACGTCATCAGTGCCCATACCCGAAGGCGGGGTTGGCGAAAGGGCCTTTCTGTGTGGAGTTTGCATGTTCTCCCCGTGTCCCCTAGGGTAGGTACCCTCACAAAAAACATGCAGTAATCCTGGTCACTAAACTGCCTCCACCTGGCCAGCCGGGGCGCCTGATGGAGGGGAAAGGAACTGGTTGGAATAACGTGTTCCTTCCACGCGCTACGTCCAACCAGGGAAACTCCCCCTTGTCAGGTGTAAAGGAGCAACTTGGACACTCAAGCATGAAGGAAGCATGAGTTCAAGTCCGTTGCTCTCCCCTTGTCCCCCATATATGGGGACTAGGTTGGTGGAGGGTGTTTAGAGCCCAGGATCACAGTAGATTATTGACACAGGGGTGAAAAATGGGTTACAAAATCGTGGGATAAAAAATATAATTAAAAAAAATAATCATACTTTAGTTTTCATTTAATTTAGTTTTCTTCTGTGAAAAAAGGTAGTCGCCGAACATTTTTCGTCTTAGTTTTAGTCAACGAAATCAACACTGCTACATGGTCTTCCATACAAAAGGAAGACCATGGAAAGGACTTGTCACAATACCAAATTCCATATGAAATAAATAACAGTATTAGAACCACCAAACCAACTAAAATCTCAAACCTTTGCTTATGGGGGTTGCTGGAAGAAAATATTTTCATATCATATCATCAGAAAAAGGTTTGATATTATAGCAACGTAGGTTTTTTTTCAGAATAATTTGAGGATTTAGAAGACATTTTGTATAGAATCTGTCATGAGGTCTTAATGGGTTAATGTTCAAATTCATTAAATGCAATGGTCAGCAGTCTATATTTATTTTAGTTGGTTCAATGTGTTCTTTTTAGAGTGAGATAAGGTCATGGTGCAGGTGTGCAGATGTTTACACACACACACTCACACACACACGATAAAAGGTCTGTGCTGTCTTTTTGCACACCCGTGGGCGTGCATACATGCAAAGAAGTGCATACTGTGGTCGTACCCCCATCTGCCCTAATGCCCTGCACCTAGGTGACACATCCCACATATACAGGGTAGAGTATAAAGACTAGCTGCAGTATCTCTCTTATACCCACCCAGGTCTGATCTCTTTCGGGACTCCTTCCAGACACCCCCCTTGGTCACCATGCAGCTGCTCTCCTGGACCCTGTGTCTGTGCCTGGCCGCAGCACTCTGCCACGCTGCCCCGTAAGTAGCCTAATAGCATGGACATCATTACACATAGCAGGGTTGATTTCGTCGACTCAAACTATGACAAAAAATGTGCACTGACGAAAACTAAATGGAAGTTGTGTTTTTAATGTTTTACTGTAAAGCACTTTGGTACAACGTTGTGGTTTTTAAATGTGCTATATAAATAAAGGTGGTATGGTATGGCATGGTATAATGACTACATTTATTGACAATTTCGTCAACAAATGATAAAATCTAGACTAAAATGTTTGGAAGGGACTATAGTGGACAAGAGATCCAGTATAAGTCATTTTACACTTGGTCGCAGATCAACAATCTGCTATTTGAAAACAATTCAAAAGACTAAGACTAAAATCAAAGTTTTCTGTCAATGTCAACACTGTCACATAGCCCTCTTCATCAAGGGAACGATTAATGTCTCTACTCAGAGGATTTGAAGGAGCAACACTAAATGCAATACGTGTTAATGCAGTCAATTGCTTTTCAAGAATTTAAAAAGAATGGCGAGAATAGATCTACAAGCTCACAACTCGTCACACATCACAACACGTTGTTAGCTTGTTAGAGCTATTTCACTACTTGTAAGTTGCCGATACGACAAATAAAGAAATAAAAAAAATTATGTACATTTCCTACAATGTTTTACTACAACGCAAAAATGTATGATTTCCTTCTTTCCTTTCTCTCCACTCATCCTGCAGGCACCACGAAGGGGATGGCGATGGTGAGTTTGCAAAAGAAGTGTCCAACGCTGAGTAACAACATGGCCTTTAGAGCACGTTCAAACAAAGTTTAATTCTACCTACAGAAATACGCAAATGGCAAAGAAACCACTCCCAGTCCCGAAAAGCATTGGCAGCAGAACCATCCATCCATCCATCTTCAACCGCTTATCCGTAGTCGGGTCGCGGGGGCAACAGCTCCACCAGAGAGCTCCAGACTTCCCTCTCCAGAGCAACATTAGTGACTTCCTCCTGGGGGATTCCGAAACGTTCCAAGCATAGAGTATTAAAAGGATAGAGACTGATCTGGCGCGAAGCTCCACCCCCTCCGCTATTATGTCAGTGGAAGTTGCTCAGTGGCGTTTTGAAGCACCCGGAGGGACCGTCTATTTCCGCCTTTTTGGGCGCATTTCCCCTCCAAATTTTGGAGGTCCAATGCAGAAGTGCAACGAGCGCTCAATGTTAAAGCCCAGCTGCACGGGGTTTCCTCGTCATGAATCCACGGGTCCGCCTGCAGTCCTTCCTCTTACCACTAGGGCCCAGCGCTTCAACATTGGAGTGCCTAGCTGGCCCCTTGGTTCCAAGGCCAGTGAGTCGATGTGATTCCTCCAACTGCGCCTTGCTCTGCCCAGGGGTCTCCTCCCAGTGGGACGTGCGTCGAGGACCTCCCTAGGGAGGCAACCCGAGAGGCATCCTATAACCAGATGCCCGAACCACCTCAGCTGACTCCTTTCTAGGCGAAGGAGCAGCGGTTCTACTCTGAGTCTCTCTCGTGTAACTGAACTTCTCACCCTATCTCTAAGGGAGATGCCAGCCACCCGTCGAAGAAAACTCATTTCGGCCGCTTGTATTCGCAACCTTATTCTTTCGGCCATGACCCACACTTCATGGCCATAGGTGAGAGTAGGAACGAAGATTGCTCGGTAGACAGAGAGCTTTGCCTTCTGGCTCAACTCTCTTTTCGTCACAACAGTGCGGTACAGCAGAACCTTAACACATTGAGGCCGAAATAAAAAAAAGTCTTTCTGAAAGAATATATATATATATATATATATTAAAGATTTGTGCCGCATTTTCACAAAAAAAAAAAAGCAGACCTACAAGCTCGGTGGCGTGCTATGAGCTTGTAGATCTGCTATATTCAGTAGATTTTGAACTTGTGAAATGGCACATTCTGCACAATGAGTACTTTTAGCACTTTAAGTACATTTTGATGCCGATACATTTTCAATTCCGTACTTTCACTTGTAACGAAGTACTTCTAAATTGCAGTATTGGTACTTTTACTTAAGTAAAACAATGACTTTTCCCACCACTGCTCCTGGTGCTGCATAATATCTCCCCTCGTTGACTGCAGCTGTGTGTTTGTGTAGGTCATCATCATGACGGCGATAAAGCACACCATGCGGATCCGGCACATTCTGATCATCATCTTGACCGCTGTCACGATGTAGAGATGGAGGCTGCAACCGTGGATAATGAGGGACACCCATTGTTTTTCAAAGGTGAGTGCCCAAAACACTGGAAAAACTAAAAGGACACTTTTGTCAACTTGCACTGTAGAATGGCTATTTTTTAAATTGTTTTGAATAGGGCGTGAGTATTAAAGGTTTCATGACATTCATTTTCATTTATTTTTGTTTTTGTTTTAAGTTTTATGACCTCAATTGCGCCCAAAGAACCTGAACTTTGAACATTCAGTGGATTTTCTGTGGCCTTTTGAGCTGCAATGAAAACAGGCAAAACGGTGAAAACAGCACTCTGCTGGCAAATCCCATTGACATAATATGGGATCAGAGCACTTGTTTGAGCCAGAAAACCCCAGACCACAGAAAATCTACTGAATGTTAAAAGTCCAGGTATTTTGGGTGCAACTGAGCTCAGAAACCCTAAAAGAAAAATACAAATACAAATCACAATCCCTTTAAACCTCTGCCGGGTATTTTCACAATGGGTGCATGGAATATATCTACAAGCTCACAAGCTTACTACAAGATCACAATGTGTCGCAACACGACGCATTGTGAGCTTGTAGATCGGTATACTTTTACTTAAGTAAAACAATACTTTTTCCACCACTGCTTGTGTGTGTGTCCGGCGGCTACAGACGAGCATCTCTGGAAGGGTTTCCATGGCAAGGTGGAGAAGGCCAACGAGACCTTCCACGAGCTGGACGAACACCACCACCTGGACCACGTGGACGCCGCCATCAGTCTGCCTCACAAAGGAGAGGCGGGAGAAGAGGAGCACCACACGTACCTGTTCCTGGTGAGAGTGCTCACCTTTAATTCTTCCTCCCTTCAGTAACAGGGACGTGCAGAGAGTGTTATACAGGGGCAGGGGCTGAAATCTTGTAAGGAGGGCACTTTTGAACAAAAACAATTGCGCCGGACTGCGACGCGTTGAGAGCTTGTAGATCAACCAGTCCGGATTCAAGAAGGCCCACTCCACAGAAACTGCCCTGCTGGCAGTCACAGAAGCACTACATGCTGCCCAAGCTGCTTCCCACTCTGCAGTACTGATTCTCCTAGACCTATCAGCAGCATTTGACACAGTGAACCACCAGCTGCTCCTAGACACCCTAGCGGAGCTAGGCATCGGTGGAACGGCACTAAAGTGGTTATCCTCCTACCTCACCGACCGGACCTACCAGGTTTCCTGGAAAGGTCTGTTATCATCCCCCCGAACCCTCAAAACTGGGGTCCCACAGGGATCTGTACTTGGTCCCCTCCTTTTCTCACTGTACACTAAATCCCTTGGCACTATCATCTCTGCTCACAATATATCCTATCACTGCTACGCCGATGACACACAACTGTTCCTATCCTTCCCCCCCTCTACCACTCAGGTGGAAGAGCGCATCACTGCATGCCTGGCTGACATCTCACAGTGGATGTCCTCCAACCATCTCAAGCTGAACCCAGACAAGACTGAGCTTCTCTTCTTCCCAGCTAAGTCCTGCCCTATGCGGGAGCTAACTATTTCCGTAGACAACGCCCTGGTAACGTCTGTCCCAACAGCCAGGAATCTTGGTGTTGTCCTGGACAGTCAGCTCTCGTTCAAAGCTCACATCACAGCTGTCACTCGATCCTGCAGGTTCACACTCTATAACATACGACGAATTAGACCGTTCCTCACCCAGGAATCAGCCCAGCTCCTAATCCAGACAACAGTCTTGTCAAAACTCGACTACTGTAACTCCCTCCTTACTGGCCTACCAGCATGTGCACTTAAGCCTCTCCAGCTGATCCAAAATGCAGCAGCTCGCTTGGTCTTCAACCAGCCAAAATTCTCACATGTCTCCCCCCTGCTCCGCTCCCTCCACTGGCTCCCGGTCGCTGCCCGCACAGAATACAAAACTCTGATGCTGGCATTCAAAGCAACCAAAGGTATGGCTCCCCCATATCTTACAAGTATGATTGAACCCTACAAACCCTCCCGCGCACTCAGATCAGCCAACGCAGGGAAGCTGGAAGTACCCTCACTAAAAACGCCGGGACAACGCTCCACACGTCCCAAACTCTTCTCCCTTCTGGCTCCAAAACTGTGGAATGCACTTCCCATTGCAGTCAGAACTGCAGCATCACTCCCAATCTTCCGCCGTAGCCTGAAAACCCACCTTTTCAGACTCCATCATGGCCCATAGCACTTACCCTACCCCCTTAGATAGCATTTATGTTGCCTTAGATAGCATTTGATACAGACTTATAGCATGTTATGTAGACAGCACTATAATTGTATTGTATTTAGTCATAGCACGCCATAGTACATATGTATAGCATAGTAGTAAATATGTATAGTTTATATGTATATATAGTATTATATGTATAGTGTATGTATAGTTTCATTATATGTATGTATAGTTTCATTATATAGATATTCCACTGTTACTTTCTTAGCTTACGCATGTTTCATGATAAATGCTTTTATGTGATGTATTCCCATGCTTTTGTTCTTGCTTAAATGTAAGTCGCTCTGGATTAAGAGCGTCTGCTAAATGCCTAAATTGTAAATTGTAAATTGTAATCAGCTATTTCCGGGGGCGCAACCCATCACTCTGTATCTACTGGTGTTAACGACATGGCTTTCGAAAACAAATTTGTTTAACGCAAAATGGTGCGTTCCAAGTTCAGGAGACATCGGAAAAAAGCTATTTTCCTGAATGCTGCCTTCCGGCATGGCATGGAAAGGAGTGGCATTTGCATTTCTTCCATCATAGTAAATGCTGCATTCGTGGTCTGGACAGGGCAGTTGTTTTACAGACGGGTACAAATACAGAGGCTGAAGCCCCCTTTGATGTCTATGTGTGCACGTCCCTGTTCAGTAATTCCCCTCCAATTGTCTTCTTTTATCTTTCTCTTAGCCCCCTGCTTTTTGGTTAGGAAAAGCTCAGAGCTTTGCTTCAGTTAGCCGGCCATTAATAACCGATCGTCTTTGCACACTGCAACCTGTCTAATGCTAGTATTAATGTGTCATGTTGGTGCATCTCCTAATCCTAATGTCTGCTCTTATGCAGGTGATTGTAATGACAATTTTATATAGAAAATCAGAAATATGGCGAAGTGTCATTGCTCATCTAACAACTATTAATCTCATAAATTGAACGTTAAATTGTATGGGTGACAATACAGAGGAGTATTGTCCAAAGTCCATATTGTATACTTTACTTGTTTACTATACTCTCAACTCTTTTACTATAATGCATAAAGTTATATGCAGAGAATGTTCAGCTTGATAGTGATTCTGATACCATGATGCACTGCAGCATGACCAGGTGTTCCAATACGATGGCCAGGAGCTCGTGAAGGGCTTCCCCAAGCCCATCGCCGAGGTCTTCCCTGGAGTCCCTGGTGATCTGGACGCTGCTGTGGAGTGCCCCAAGCCAGACTGTGAAGAAGACTCTGTCATCTTCTTTAAGGGTTGGTATAGCAGCATGCCACAAAAAGCAAGGGCTCGCAACTCACTTTGTAATGCTACAAGTATTTATTCACAATCACAGCAGGCAGGTACAACGTTTCGACCGGTATTGGTCTTTATCAAGTATGAATGAGATGAACAGGAAATTATTCATTTCATACAGAGTGTGGACAAAAAGTGCCATCGGCCCCATCTGGTGTTGTGGGGTGGCTCCAATTATTACAGGTGATTAGACACATGAACAGCAAACAAAAATATGATTGGCAAACATTTCTTCACATGATCAAAGTTAGTGCACAAATATACAGGGTAATCAATATGATTTTAGTACTGTAAGTGTATTGAAAGTAGAAAAATAGAAAAGTTTTATAAACACAATAGACAAAGCTGAGTATATCAGTATGTCAACACCCATTGGCTCTATAAGGCCAAATAAATATGGGACATTAAAATTGGTAGCAACATGCCCCATGGTTTCCCACTCTGCATGTAAATCAGGCTCATGTATATTTAACTCTGCAATGGACAACAGGCTCACATTACTTTCATGATATTAAAAAGTTAAAATTAATTAAGTAGTTTGATGATTTTGTATAGTGCAGGAAATGCTTTACGTAAAAAAAACCACTAAATCCTCTCCCTCATTCAGATAGTGTGTGGTGCTGTGCTTTGATGTAGGCTATAGGCTGCTCAAATTCCTTACGATTCTATAGGCTCATTGCAGATGTCAAATAAAGAACTATATACTACTATACTATACTATATACTGTTGTACTTATACATTATCTTTTTATCAATGAAGGTGACACCGAGTGGGACTTCCACCTCGAGACAAAGGAGGTCCATGAGGAGCATTGGACAGCCCTGCCAAATTGCACGTCTGCTTTCCGCTACCATGACCACTATTACTGCTTCCACGGACACCATTTCACCAAGTTCGACCCTAAGACCGGTGCCGTGGACAGCAAACACCAGGGCAAAGAGATCCATGACTACTTCGCGGAGTGTCCCACATACGGTAAGTGTTGACAAGATTTTGTGTCATGCATGCTTGTAATTGTCGAAATCAAACCTAAAGCCTCAACTGTTATGTGCTTTTGATTGATTGATTGAAAGATTGATTGACGGTACATTTCAAGTACAACTCATTACAAAAACTGTGTCCAGGGCCCACCATTTTCAATTCATCAAAACATTTAGAGACGTACGAATACACACTTCTATATAGCCAATAACCGGAAAAAGGGAGAGAAAACATAATACAGTGAGGGGAAAAAGGGGTGGGATTCAGATTTTATGGGGGCGAGTTTCGAATTGCAGCCGTCCGTAGTTGCCCTTTGAGAGCAGTTTTGAAGGAGTCAAGGGATTCGGGATGTCTTAATGACTGTTGGTAGGGCGTTCCACATTTTGGTGGCATAGGAGCGAAATTAATTTAGTCCCTTGTTTGTGCCGAATCTGGGTTGCATGCATGCACAGTACACACACGCACTCATGTTATGTATCACATTGTAACATGTATAACATTGACCTCAGAAGCCGATGCATATATATTCTCCAGGAAATGACACTAACCACGTGGAGAGAGAGCGCTGCAGTCGTGTGACCCTGGACGCCATCGTATCGGACGATTCTGGGAAGAGCCTGTTGGCCTTAAGAGGTGAGACAAGACCAGACTATATAGAGGGTATGCGCATGACATCATCATCAAACCAGGAAGTTATGCAGGAACGCCTACTGAGTGGCAAAAAACTACTTTCTGGCCTTGACAGCCCATACATCCACACAGAAAAGTCGGATTGCATTAAACGACATTAAACAATGTTAAACTCACTTTGCATGTTGCTTTGCCACTCGATGTGCCATTCACTTTAAGCATGCGCATACGTACCCTCTATAGACTATAGCAGCCTGTCTGAAAAGTCAACAAGGCAAGCGCACAACCATTGAACCAATACTATTTCTCTCTATCTAAGCTGTTACATGTTCATTCATGGCCATCCCACTGAGCAATAGACGTGCATCTTTAGATGGCCCTTTAAACGAATATTAAACGAATATTAGACAAAAATGCTCATTGGGATTTATGCAGGTCCATATGATCCCACCACAGATGAGAAACCAAAACATGCATAACAGTAGCTGTTATACTAGGCTCCATGGTCCACAAGTCAGTCTAAAGTTTAAAACAACTAGTCATCTACAGTAGAGGCTCAGGCTAGTGACAGTCTATCATCACAAAAAGGTTCCTTCTCGTTGATGTGTGGTTGTTTTACAAATTGAAGGCAGGGATATGTTATGCTTTGTTAAAGGAGCATTCAGTGATTTGGGTGAATTGGAAAACCAATCGGTCCGCCCCGGTAACAAGATGTGCACATGCACGCACTACAGTGACAACAGGCCCACAGCACGCACACCAAGGCCCGCCCCCACACGATCATGATTGGCGGAAGGACCTAAGGTTTTTCTTTTACCCCAGGGGTTAACTGGGTATAGGGAGGAACTCCTTATATGCTCAGCACACTATAGTATGGAGGATTATCACAACAAAACAAAACGAAGTGATATTTGAATTATGTGAATTATATGATAATCACTTTAAACTAAAGGTACGAAGTTTCACACTGGTCTCTCGTAGTTTAAATGTACTTGTAATCTTTTCACCTGCAATAAGTGGATAAGAAGGACCATATACTATGTGTCTCTCAGGCCACCACTATCTATTCAAGAACCACTCAGAGTTTGAGTCCGACACCATTGAGAGTGTCTTCAAGGAGGTGCACAGTGACGTTGATACCATCTTCTCCTATGACCACCACCTGTACTTGATCAAGGTAAGCTAATGAAGCGTATGTACATATGCATGCATCAGTTGTGTTCACATGCAAATACCCCCAAAGAAAAGACAAAAAGGGGATTGAACTTTTTCAATAAATGAATGCAATAGTGACTGCAGAGATAATTAGTAAGGGTGTGCAGGAATTAATTTCTTCTTGGAAAATTGGATTGTTTCCTACTTGGCTTGTATAATTTACTACGACACTATAACACATTAGGAGTGCACTAGTACTAGTGGTTCTCTAAAGTTTTATTTGCAAGGACCCCCATATAACTCTGAGAGTGTACAAATGGAACCAAATGGACCTAAGGGTCCATTTTGTTCCATTTGTACTAGGGATGTCCCGATACACTTTTTTCGTTCCCGATCCGATCCCGATACCACAATTCCTGTGTTAGCCGATACCGATACAGGCTACCGAATATGAATACCGATACCAGTCAGTGTTGTGATCTCGTGTTGTGTTTATAGCTGATCTAGCTATATACAGTATCTGGTGTTAGCAGACTCCTCACTCAAATGTGCACTTGCAGTTTGGGCAACTCGAAAGCAAACTCCACATGCCCCAACATTTTATTTACCTGCCGTGTCAACCCCTTAATTACCCCAAAAATGTCCACCACAACAAGCCAGCATGGCGACGATGACCCATGGCTGTAGAGACAGACAAACAAACATTGTTTCTCAGGCTAAGCTCCAAGTCTGTTCCTCAGGACGATAAGGTGTTTGCCTACACTGTTACGGAGCCCCACACTCTCCTGGAGGGTTACCCCAAAGCGCTGAAGGAGGACCTGGGTGTCCAGGGCCATATTGACGCAGCTTTCCACTGTGAGGGTGACAACCACGTTCACATCATCAAAGGTAAATCCATGGTCTAATAATCCTATATAATTCAGAATGCCTGTTGAGGAGGATGTATAGGGAGAAGGGCCAAAGACACAGCTCCATACGTTTGCTTATAAAGCGTTGCAGTCCCGCCCCCTTTCATGGTCGACGCCAGGCCCAGGAAATCATTCCCAATGCATTTTCCCCATAGGCTTTTCAAAAAAAAATGTTCCAAACAAATAATTACAAAGAAGAAAAAAACCAAAAAAGGATTGTAACCTGCCATTTTTTTCTTCTTTCTAATTATTTGTTCAGCCCAAAAAATGGGTGTTTGTCGTCATGATTTGTCACAACTCGAGTTGGGTTTGTACGAGGCTTAAAAGGTATTTAAATAAATACTTTTTGTAAAGCCTATGGGGAAAATGCATTGGGAATTATTTCCTGGGCCTGGCGTCGTCATGAAAGGGGACAGGACTGCGACGCTCTATACCGCCCGAGAGATCATACTTTCTGATAAGCATACGCAATTAGAAACATTTGAATGGCAATGTATATTGAGTCCTTCCATGCATCGTGATAACTGCTCCCCCCCCCCCTTTCGCTTATTTGACACGTAATCATCATTAAATTACTATTTTATATGATTATATATGATATGAATATTACAAATTATAAATACAAAAACAATGCATCCGACAAAAAGTAGCCTAATAGTCATGGCATAAATCTTCCTATAGGAAGAAGGTAGGAAGTCCACACACCGGGTCTTCATCAGGAATTAGTATACAACAAAGTAGGCGTGTTTTTATACAGGTCGTCAAGCTGTCAGCTTGCAATGAAGGTAATCAGAGTAGTCAAATGAAATGACACACATCTACATCTACTGACATAAGCTAACATTTGTAGAGCATAGTCAAGTAGGAAGAAAAGAAACGGCCTATATCAAGGGTTCCTAAACTCAGCAGGCCCGCCAAACTAATCATTAATTTAACTGGGGAGCCCCTGACAAGCAATTAGTATTGCTTGTCATTTTGGCCATTTGAAAATAGCGGATCTACAAGCTCACAATGCATTTTGAACTTGTGAAATGGCACATTCTGCACAATGAGTACTTTTACTTTTAGTACGATACTTAGCCGATACTTTTGTACTTTTACTTAAGTACATTTTCAATTCCGTACTTTTACTTGTAACAAAGTACTTCTAAATTGCAGTATTGGTACACTTTTACTTAAGTAAAACAATTGAGCACTTTTTCCACCACACTGTCTTTGCTCCACCACCATGCTAGGTAACCACATCTACGACGTAGACATGACGGCCAGCCCCCGCGCCCCGACCAACGAGCGCCCTCTGGCCCTCTTCAAGGAGGTGGACGACGCCATGTGTGGCCCCGACGGCGTGACGGTGGTGCGGGGGAACCACTACTACCACTTTGCGAGCCCCATGGTCATGGTCGCTGCCCGGGCCCTGCCCGAGCAGCACAGAGTCTCCCGGGACCTCTTTGGCTGTGATCACTGAACGAACGCTCTGACATATAACAGAAACACCCAAGGTGGCCTGGGTCGTGGCTCAGCGGTCCAGGCACCTTGGCTGGTAATCCAGTCTGGCAGTGGGTTCGACTCCCGATCCCGACGGCCCTTACTGCATGTCACCCCTAGCCTGATTGTCAGACTCTGAGAGCCTCCAGCGAACCAGTGCGCTCAGTCGAGTGGGCGGGGTCTATGGGCTGGAAACCAGGCTATGTCACACCCCCCCCCCCCCCCATTTCCTGTCAGCCTACTGTCTGTCCCTCTATAAAAAATATAAAATAAAGGCGAAAGCCACAAAAAAAACATTAAAAAAAAGAAACACCAAAGGTGCCTGCTTATTTAAAAAAACAAGTACACATTTTGAAAAAAATGGCCAAAGACAGAGATGCGCAGTGTTAAACCATGCATTAAAACCGGGAAAGCATCTGTGTCATTTTAGATTTAAAAGAAATGTTCAAAAATAGCAGATGTACAAGCTTGCAGCGCGGCACAAAGTGACTCTCTGTGAGCTTGCATATCTGCTCTTTTTTAACAGCCAACGCTAAAGTCTAAAATGACACATGATGCTTGTTGTTGAACACCATTTTCAAGTGTTGATATTATCAAACAAATATCAACGTATCAGTCATTTCCCAACAATGTATAGCAGCATAAAACGCCAGTCGTGAAAAGGAATGCCCAGAGGAGTATATATCAAATGTAGAGGTCTCCCAGACAATACAACCTTGCATTCCTATATTTGTTTATTTTCTGCTCGTTGCATTTCCTTCTTTGTAGAGACGGTTCTCTGTTCTCAGGTATATTCGTCTCTGTGATTCTCCTCATAGCTCCTACTGTATATTTTCTCTGTGATTCACTGAGTTTGCACAGTGTTAGTTACTTCTGTGTCGTTGTGAATAAAGATTGACTCTGAGCAATATGGAACGAACATGGTCATCTGGATTCTGTATTCAAAATCGTTTGAGAGGAATAATGTTTAGCAGGTGCAGGATGGAAATGAAAAGAACAGAACGGGGGAAGGACTGGGGAAGCAGGCATTTAAAGGGCGTCGACACCCGGGCCCAGGTGCGAGCTGATCATCATTAGTAGCTCTGCTCCCCAATCCTATTGGATAAAAGAAACTTTACTATAGAGTAAACACAACATATACCAAAACCAGAAAACCTAAGAGTAATATAGGGGACCGTCACCCCCCCCCTACCACTGATCTAGAATCAGCTTAGTTTGTTTTTATACAGAGCCAAGTTGTGCACAAAAGAAAGCATATAGGACAGCAGCAGAAGTGAAGCAATAGCATCTTTTTGTCAGTAGAGGGCACAGAAACTCCATTTTATACACCTGCAAACATGCTGAAGCAAAACCTCCTTCTGGTGCGTTAGCTGCCGGTATTCCCCTGAGACAGCAACATGTTAGGTTTCCCTACAAACATTGCTTGGTGGCCTTGTGGTTAGAGCGTCCGCCCTGAAACTGGGAGGTCGGGGGTTCGATCCCCGGGCCGGGTCATACCAAAGACTGTAAAAATGGGACCCAGTGCCTCCCTGCTTGGCACTCAGCATCAACGGGTTGGGTTGGGTTGGGTTGGATTGGGGGGGGGGGGGGGGGGTGTGTCAAATCAACTAATCAAATGATTCCGGGGCTGCAGCTCACTGCTCCAAGAGATGGGTGAAATGCAGAGAGCAAATTTCACTGCGGTAACATGTGTGACAAATCGTACGACTTTGGCTTTGATTAAAGGTGGGACAACATCATCAACATTGGGCACTGGCCTAGTTGGAATGATGCCCAAAATATGGAGTCTATACAGTTTTCAGTGATGTCAGAACATGCCAGCTCCATATATGGAGATATACTGTGTAGGAGTGTTCAGGTCCAGAGCCCGAGCAGAGGCTTTTGTGCTGGTTCTGGACAACGGTGTATCCGACGGACTCGACACCGGGCACCGCACTCCCTGTGGGGTTGTGGAAGGCGTGTGTCGAATTTGAAGTCGGTGGGGCGAATGGTTCTTGAGTTACAGATGTCGCGCATGCATACACACACTCGTGCACACGCACACACACACACACACACACACACACACACACACACACACACACACACACACACACACACACACACACACACACACACACGGTGCATTTATAGATAGACAGTGATGATATACTATGTATATCGTCACCGCAAGGATATACCTGTATTTGTTCATATACCGTACAGAGCTTGAGTGAGTTTAACAGGATGGACTTCTTCCACTCCTGACAGAATCAGAATGGGAAATGTGGGGCCGGATTGGATTTTTGCTGTTCACCGATTTCCAGAATGTATATAAAATGCCAAATCATAATAGGTATAGGCTACTGCATTTTTCCAATTTTTTGAATTAGCAGCGTTTAAAATGATAAGGTATATAATTATTAAGAATTGTCCTGCACACACCAGCCTGCACCTCCAAATTATATTCTTTTCTGGGCATCTCTTTTAGAGCAAGAAAGAAAAACAATAAATGCCCTATCATACCTATAGCACAATAAGTTAGACACAAGGGATAATGACAAACAATAATGGAGATTTGAAATCACTCATGGTTGTATAGAGGCCAGATTTAAGGGAAATTGAGTCCCTATTGTTTACAATGGGGAAGCTGCCTAGCAGCGCGTGGCTGCCTCGTCCGGTCTGTTGTTGTTGTGGTCGGCACTTTGGAATACTTTTCAACACTACAACAACCGATTACACCGTTTTAAAGTGGATTTTCATGACAAGCAACTCAGCCGTCGGTGCAGTGGCTGTTCAAAGACGGCTTGAAGACGGCCGTAAATTGTCGGCATTCAACCTACACCTTGAGGGCCCGGGCCTATTTAATCCATTAATAAAATGTGCCCATCGTTAGCAAGCGCCTCTAGGCTGTAGAGCGATGCTATCAGTTTTCATAGCAATAATTTGACGGAGATTATCAATCTCCGTCTCGGGCACATGACCGTGCACTTGAACTTGACGGTGATTTACGTCATGGGCCCCGATGGTTATTAATGTCACACTATACAGTAGGTGTGCTGTGTGCATGCTAGCCTGCTAAACCACCCTCATAATTAGGGTGGCCACCTGCAAGACCTCAGAAAGGAGGACACTTTTGCGGGGCTCGCTCCCCCGACCCCCCCCCCCCCTCCCCCTCCCAGACCCCTCCCCCTCCCAGATTCCCCCCCCCCCCACATATATTAATATTATTACTACTACTATTGCACCTGATTTTCACCACCATCATCTCCAGCATTATGTCCACAGAGAACATATATTTGCTAATTAAATTAACCTTTTTAAATTATAGGGTACCACAAAGGCCATTCATTTTATAATCAATTTATTTTATTTCATGTTTAGATATGTTTGTTTAATCTCTTTCTTGTGGGTTTTTTTATATACAGTTTTATGGTCATCGGTGTGGGACAATGGGACATAGAATGATGCCAGTAGCCTATATGTTCACACAGCCTCCCTTTCTTGATGTCGAGTTCCTTGCTCCATTGCTCATTAAATGTAGTTTTTCATTTCGGCATATTTGGTTTGTTTCTCTGCATTAACTATACTAAAGTGATTGTGAGAGCACAACAAACAAACCGACCATCCCACTGGCAGTGTTGCCAGGTTTTGGAAGAGAACCAAGCAACCATGTCTATGAAAACAAGCCCAAAAGAAGCCTGACTAGGCTTAAGGCCTATTCATAGTCTGGATTTTCGGTGGTGAGATGACCACCGCTCCGGTGGTGAGCTGACCACCGGAGCTGAAATAACGTTGAGCGGTGGTGAGTAAAAACAGAGCGAAGGGCTGGAGCGGTGGCGGTGGTTTGCTCTTCACCGCGGCGCGTGACGTCATGTTGTAGTTCGGTGGTCACCCCACCACCGTAAAACCAGACTATGTATGAGCCTTTAGTAGCCTATTATATAAAACAAGCCCAAAGTCGCTTATAATTAAGCGGACATGGCAACACTCTGAACGTCTCCACTCGCCTCTCTTTTTAAGACGGTGTGGCCGGCTCGCTGCGGAGGCGGAGCTGAGCAGCGCTGCGGAGATTTTAATACCCAGGCAGACGACGTAAATGACAGTAAATGACACAAGCACTGTATATCACAAAAAACCGGACAATTATGTGGCCGGCCAGAGGTTGAGGTGGGAGGAGGACAGGTGGGTCTAAAACCGGACTGTCCGGCGTGAAACCGGGCGTCTGGCCACCCTACTCATAATAGTTATACTTGAACCGCACCTAGCATGACTTCACTGGGCATCTCACAATAAGTACATGAACATTCAATGAAAATGCAAATTTTAGAGTCCTGGGGTATCATGATCAACAAAGTAGATATAGGGTTTAAGTGGAAATTAATAGGAGTGTATAAACGATACATTTTAACAGCGATATGATACGTATCACGATACATGGACGATATCGGTTCATTATGGCGATCCGATACGATTCAATGATTTGAAATCGATACAGTAACTAATTAAAATACATTGACATTTTTTAAACTAAGTAATTAAACCCCTCTTTTTCTTTTTTCTTACGATACGATACGATACAAAGTCAATGTTGCCGTTTTCATTTCGATATACTTCGATTCTTGAAATGCAGTTATACCGTATATCGTTACACCCCTAGAAACCTCTAGGTGTAAAAAATAAATACATAAATAAATAAATCATGGCTTTTTCACATGCTAAAAGTGGGGACTGTCTGCATGTCCTTGGTGACCCTATAGCTGGTGTGCATCATTGCAGCAGCAGTTCTAGGGTGCTGAGGCAATGGACCTGACGTCAGCCTCGTCGTCGTCATGAAGGGGCCTGCAGTCTCTCTCTCTGATAACCGCATGCTTCATTAGATCACACGGTTCCTCACAATTACCCCCCCCCCCCCCATGCAGAGACACAATGGAGAGAGAGAGAACAACCCAGTCCCTTCAGCAAGATCGACATGATGCCACAGCCTCCCCCCCCCCCCCCCCCCCCCCCACACACTCCCATACACCACTGGAACTGAGACTTTTTCGTGACATATATTATAAGGACCCCCAAATTATTATAAGCGCCCCTTAAAAATATACTTTATGAGAATATATTCAATTCAGATCTATACGTGCCGCACTATAAGCTTATTATGTCTGCTATACTTTTGAATAGCCAAGTATACAATCTGGTTGAAAAGTGGTTAAAATGATTGTGACGCGATTATTAACTGATTTTGTTGGGGGCCCCCAGGAACCCCCCACCCATGGGGGGCCGCCAGAAACCCCCCCTACCAAAACAAAAGGGTCCCCGCCGGATCCCACTTTGAGAACCAATGACAACACCAGTGATGGAACTCAGTTTATTTATTTTACTTAAAGGACCACTTCACCATTTTCAACTTATCTTCAGATAATTGATCCTCACTAATGCTCATGATAAATTGTTTTTCTACTGTGCCTGTGTCTCATAGGAGGGCTGTGGGCAGTTCAGAAACCCGTCTACAAGTGACATCATCGTTAGGCAGATTTGTTTTTTTAAAACATTTAGATTTTTATTATCGTGAGAACGATGGCTTCCATTATCGCATTGCAACGTTTCATTTCTTCCGTATCTAAGCGTTGTACGACAACGGAGCTACGAGGAGTGTCACTAAAACAGACACAGTATATGACTTCAAGGGCCTTACACACCACACATTAGTATAAGCATAACGGTATTGTTTTAAACGGTATAGGCTATACAACAACAGTGCACTGGTAAAATAAATAGTGTTTGTTTGATGTGGACGGCCGTTTACCCCTCGACAAGACATGGAATACATCCTCAGCCATCCTCAAGACAGCGTTTTGCAGCTGATGGGGTTGGGGGTTTAAAGGAAATATAATGGGGGGGGGGCTTACTGGCAGGAGGGAGGCAGGAGGGAAGTTGTGTGTGTGTGTGTGTGTGTGACTGTGTGTGTTGGACACAGCGTATATCCAGAGGGGTGCGGCACACACACACACACACACACACACACACACACACACACACACACACACACACACACACACACACACACACACACACACACACACACACACACACACACACACACACACACACACACACACACACACACACACACACACACACACACACACACACACAGCCCTCTGTTGGGGAAGGGCACCGGTCGGTCCGTTCCTCCAGTGTGCAGGTGCGTCCTGGCTGGACCTTCTTCGTTTTGCATACATTTGCATGCTGTCAAGCGGACCCGCGGCTGACAGCTTCCAGAGCTCCGCGCCGCCGTCTTTTTTCCTGGAGCCCGGCCCAGTCCTGTCGGCATGGTTGCGCGGTGCCGCGTGGCGTGCACACACACACACACACACACACACACAAACGGGGCCACGGGCGCACTGAGCGGACGCCTTTGAGAGGACAGGTGTCACCTCCAACAAACGTCCTCCAAATGTCTCAGAGCAAAGGACGGGCATGTGTGCATGTGTGCGTGTGTGCGTGCGCATGCGCGTACACGTGCGTGTGTGTGTGTGTGTGTGTGCGTGTGTGTGTGTGTGTTTGTGAGGGGGTGGTGCAGATACTTCAGAGAGAGTAAGACACCACAGAGACTGTTATGGGGAGAAAGAGAGGCCTCATTTCAGAAAATAACTACAAAAAATTGACCACTTAAGCTCTATTTAAAAGTCACACTGAAGTGAGGGGCGCCCATGGTAATGTTGAAATGAAGCATCATTTTTGACTTTTAGAAGCCTGCACATATATGTGGCAGAGTCACATGCACTGCCCCACTCAGGAGTAGAGTGGCTGGATGGCAACCGCAAGGTTACCAGTTCGAACCCTGTGGTTCACCAGAGTTGGTGTCGAAGTGTCCTTGAGCAAGACACTGAACTCCTAATTGTCTCCACCAGGCCGAAGGCATGGGGGGAGAGTATGTTTTGCACTCCGTCCGTCCGTCCGTCCGTCCGTCCGTCCGTGTGTCCGTCCGTCCGTCCGTGTGTCCGTGAGCAGCTAATCTCGGCCACCGTTAACCCGGTCGATGCCACATTTTGCACACACACTCCCTGGATGCCAACGATGAACCTCTGCCCCAAACTTTCCAGAACGGCCTGTTATAGCGCCACCAAGAGGCCACTTTGTGCAAAACAAGTTTTTGCACAGTACACCTACAGATTTTGTCCAAACATCACGCAAATTGGTACACAGTCTCTCTAGAGCCATTCAACGAAACCGGTCTTTCAGATTTCCAGAACGGCCTGTTATAGCGCCACCAGGAGGCCGCTCCAGGAGGCCGCTTTGTGCAAAACAAGTTTTTGCACAGTACACCTACATATTTTGTCCAAACATCACGCAAATTGGTACACAGTCTCTCTAGAGCCATTCAACGAAACCAGTCTTTCAGATTTCCAGAACGGCCTGTTATAGCGCCACCAGGAGGCCGCTTTGTGCAAAACAAGTTTTTGCACAGTACACCTACAGATTTTGTCCAAACATCACGCAAATTGGTACACAGTCTCTCTAGAGCCATTC
>NC_139707.1:35086910-35150599 GCF_964188405.1 Protomyctophum parallelum
ATTGTGCACCCCACATTCCCACTAGGCCCGAGGACGAAATGCCACATGAACAATTTCAACTCAGCCTCAAGGTGGCGCTATAACTGGCCGAAAACTGTTTTTACCTCTAACTGCACGGATCTGTGGATAACTTTGTATGCCAACTCCCTAGAGGCCAAGGAAAAACCTTTGCCTGGAATTCTTCACATCTGCTCATCCTGGTGGAGACCTGTGCCCAGAAGGGCACTTTTTCTAGTTGCTCCTGATGTGCTGGGTGGTGCCTTGCATGGTTTCCCGCCGCCATCAGTGTATGAATGTGTGTGTGAATGGGTGAATGTAATGCACTCTATGTAAAGCGCCTTGGATAAAGGCGCTATACCATTTACTTTCATTCATTGCAGATTCACTGCCACTATACACATTACGAGACATATAACGCAGTGTGTTGTGTGTACTTTTTTTGTATTTTTTGTATACTATATTACTTTACGACACTGAAAATGAGTTTGATTACTCAAATTTCGAGATAAACAAAACTTGAATGAATTGTATAAAACGAAAGCAGTCACAAGATGTATTATGTATAGGCCACATGACATTTCACATCATCATGTCAGTGCCCTATAAACAAACATTACAAGTCCATAGACTTGGCTATACCATATGACGTCATTTCAAAAGCCCAGGCATTGGAGGGGGCTACAGCGCCCTCTCAAAAATAGTGATGCGCCTGGTCTAGAAAATATTTACAGATCTGGAGAAAATTGGCATTTAAAATAAATAAATTTGAGGTTGAATGAAAATGCTACGGCACTATAGGCCCCCCAAATTACGCCCCAATGGAGGGAGGCATCTTCTCTCTCTCTCCTCCATCCAAACGGTTCTTGGCAATTACGCTGGAGTATTTACAACTGCTTGTGAAGCCCCCCCACCCACAACTCACAGGGCAATGTGAAGCATGCAAGTGTTGATTCGTCGACTAAAACTAAGACGAACAATCTTCGTCGACTACCTTTTTTCACTGAGGGATAACTAAATGGAAACTAAATTAAAACTAAGCTATGAAGACTAAAACTGAGACTAAATATATAAAATATATAATATATAAAAACTAGACTAAAATGTCAGGAAGGGACTAGTGGACAAGAGATCCAGTATAAAGTCATTTACACTTGGTTGCAAGTGTAAAAACAGTCATTACGACGGCAAATAGTCCCGCCAAAATACATTTCAGTCGACTAAATCAACTGTGGATTTAGTCGACTAAAATCCTATATTTAGTCGACTAAAACTAGACTAAGACATTCCTGGTGACTAAAATGTGACTAAATTAAACCTATTCAAGAGACTATATGTAACTAAAATAAAAATGTGCTGCCAAAAGCAACACTGATGTGAAGAGAGACACAAGAAGTCAAAACAGTCTGCAGTGTCCCTCCGTATATAGTTGTGCCTCCTTCTCTCTCTCTCTCTCTCTCTCCTCTCTCTCTCTCTCTCTCTCTCTCTCTCATCTCTACTCTCTTCTCTCTCTCATCTCTCTCTCTTCTCTCTCTCTCTCTCTCTCTCTCTTCTCTCTCTCTCTCTCTCCTCTCTCCTCTCTCTCTCTCTCTCTCTCTCTCTCTCCCCGTGCTTTCTCTCCGCGGGTGTTTGTCGTCCCCCGCTGAGGCCGACAGACGGGTGTTTACCAGTTTCACTGTAGCCGGGCCAGGGAGGCTTGTCGTGGTGTGGGCCAGCGCTGTGTCTCTCACACTGTGAAACACAACAGCAGTTAGATTTCTCCCTGACAGCATGCTAATGGTCCGATCTAACTCCCCCCATGTTTAATCATGAGAGAGAGAGAGAGAGAGAGAGAGAGAGAGAGAGAGAGAGAGAGAGAGAGAGAGAGAGAGAGAGAGAGAGAGAGAGAGAGAGAGAGAGAGAGAGAGAGAGAGAAGAGAGAGAGAGAATGTAATTGGTTCAAAGTTATTTTGTTTTGTATGTTATGTACTTTGGGACATCTTGCATGCTAGTAAATAATGTCACATCCAATACACTCATATAGGTATTATCTGTATATCTGTTTATCTTCATATACGATAAGCACACATGATACACACATGGTGGCCACTGAGTATTTATCTGTATCAGTCATGTATATATAATATGCATATCTTCTGCGACGTGAAATGACCCGCCCACTGCAGACCCGCTCCCCCCCCCAATCCAACTCCTGCGTCGTGAAATGACCCGCCCACTGCAGACCCACTCCCCCAATCAGACTCCTGCGTCGTGAAATGACCCGCCCACTGCAGACCCGCTCCCCCAATCCGACTCCTGCGTCGTGAAAAGACCAGGGGGGCAGTCAGACAGATATTTTGTGAAGCCACTAAGGAAATCGGGACTTCCTAAAAGTTCATATGTGTCCATATCACTACGCCCAATAAATAGTTCCATGTGATAGAGGGGTCAAAGTTGAACGAAAGTCACGCTAATATTTTAGAAATAGGTCAACAATACAAATTACGTTCGTTTTGTGGATTCATTTACTTTTACTGCATGGCCCCAGTGCCCCCCACAAAATGACCGGAACTATTGACCAAAACCAGAGCAGAACTCCCACCACGGGACTCTGGCAATCAATTAATACAGTTGCAACCACTATATTAATGGCAAGTATTTCATACAACTTAAGTAAAAGAAAATCTGAACTATCCCTTTAATAAACATGGTCATGAATACTTTCTGCTTCCAGTCAGTAGTTTAAAAGTCTCATTTCTCATGTCATAATATTCTTTTTGGAAAAGTATGGTCCCATTTATTAAAATAATTACCATAAAGTTGCGTATGTTCTGAGGGGCGTGGCTACCGTTACAGTCTATGATCGGGAGCCACCCCCCCGTTCGAGTCAAAATAAAAACCAACGAAGAAGAAGGGGGGAAGTCCCGCCTCGTTGCCTGGGCCAGCTGGCCCAAACGGATCTAGAAAGATGGCGATTTACAATTAAAGGACTGACTGGCTTCATCTTACGTCCATATCAGACCCGGGGAACGCTTTGTCCATATTTTTTTTACAGTCTATGGAAAAAACCCGCCCACTGCAGACTCACTCCCCCAATCTGACTCCTGCGTCGTGAAATGACCCGCCCACTGCAGACCCCGCTCCCCCAATCCAAAAAAAAAAACCACCACTTAATTATGTTATCTTTTTTCTTTTTTTTGTATCAGTACTGGTTGCCTGATCTATCTAGTAGAATTCTAGATAGATCTTAAGTCGTCCAGTGTTGTTTATGTGTTAGATACGGTATTTCTATATCAGGGCTTCTCAACCCGTGGGTCGCGACCCCTCGGGGGCAACTGAATGGCTGTTAAGTGGAAATGAAGAGTTTACATATAGTACACATAGTACTGTACATGCATACATCTTCCCTAATGATTATATCTGGTTTCAGTATTTATTTATGGTGTATTGTCTCTATTATTAAGGTTATTGTAGCAGCATTTCCGGGGGTCCCCGGCCAAAAACGTTGAGAACTCCTGTTCTATATGAAAGCTTGTTTCATAGAAAGCTTGTTTCTGTTACTATTTTTGACAGTTTGTGAATGTGCAAGGCATATCCACCAGTTACCACACTGGGACGGTTCCCAGCACGAGCTGCAGTGCTTATACTTATGCCATTCAATTGCAGCTGTGACAATTTAAAAATAATCTTTATATCCCTTCTCTGTCCTTTAGGGCAGATTCACCATGGTCCCTTCTCTGATTGAAGTGTACTCGGATACGGATCACTGCAATGTGAAAGCAGTGAATACAGTTGAATGAAGTGCACTCGGGTATACGGAAGAATCAAGGCCAATGTGAATCATGGCCAGCGGGGGACCATGCATGGGCAATCGTATTCGGGAACAGTTTGAATTTAGGCGTGCACGATTATGAAATTATGACCGATATCCGATCTCCGATTATTTGCAGGGTCATATCGATTCCTGACCGATTCCGATATTATACAGAGGATCACAATGGAAACAAGCCTAGGCCCTATAGGGGGGCTTGGCCCAAAGCCTGTTAATAAAGTATTCAAATAAACGTTTTCCAAGAGTCTGTTTTCACTACTGAATGACTACTGGATGAGATGAGTACACAAATTAGCCATTGACGTGACGGTCACATTATTATTGCATCATCAATATCGTATCGTATCGTATCACCTGTATTATTTTGAGACCGATCCGATACAGATATGGCATTTTCATGATTCCGATTATATCGCGCGCAATCTCTAGTTCGAATCAAACGGACTCAGTGTGAATCTGCCCTTAAACAGTGCAGTCCAGCTCTTCAAGTTGTGTGCGAGCAACACCGCAGGCCTCAGACACACCCTGATGTATGCAGAGGTATTCCACCAGGTCCTGCCTCGTATGCCCAGCATGCTGGACCCAGACAGGCCCTCATTGAGCCTGGAAGACAAAGCTGGGCTGATGAATAGGGGTGGCAGTGTGCTCTGTCTCTCTCTCTCTGTCTGTCTCCAGGCCCCATCCCATCCTGCAGCACTTGGGTCCCTTTTCATCCCATTGCACTATGCACGCACACACACACACGTGCGTGAGCGCGCAACGCACAAATAAATAAATACTGGTTGACATCACTACAGCAGGATCGAGGCAGCCACACCACCAACCAGGGTGAACTTATCAGAATCCGTGTGAGAGGGCCAGAGTGAGTGCGCGGTCGTCTGCAGTACGCCCAGGGCATGTGAGAGTGACAGATTTATAGATACTACAGTGTAATGGGCCGCCGCAACAATCCGCTCTCTTTATGGCGCCAGACAATGGTCGGACTGTTCAAGCATGGACGTACAAGTGTCCGAGCCATCTGTCTGCATGCCCCTCACAGTAAAAACACTGTGCCACACACAAACACAAACCGTTGCCCCCCCCCCCCCCCCCCCCCCCACAGCCCCACGCGTCCCCTCCCTTGCACCCTGCGTTGCACATTCACAGACCCATAGTCCCCGTTCCCAGTGGGTCCCCTATGAAGCCACCACAATGCGCACCAATGACCAGCATTGTGACATCTATACTAACATGTATAGAAGCTCTTCTCTTTCTCTGGCTCAATGATATTATAGAGTACACACACCTCAGAGCTCCCTTTCGCATGTTTGCCATGTTGTTCTACGCATGCACGCCACACACGCACGCCACACACCATACAGTCACTCTTACATCTTGAGAGACTATATGCATGAAGTGGAGACAAATGGTGCATGTGTTAGCGTATGCACGCGTGCATGTGTGTGCAAGGACAATAAGATCTGGTCGCCATACAGTCTTAGTGACAGTAGACTATTGAAAGGCTATTGGAGCAGGGAGGAGAAGAGAGATCCTTCTGTGTGAGAGAGAGAGAGAGAGAGAGAGAGAGAGAGATAACAGAGTGAAGACACAACAGCAGCACCAAGAGAAAGACCCAAAGAAAGAATGCATTTCTCAAAACCCTTTCTCCTATATACTTGCTGTCCCGACAGGAGTGTGTGTGTGTGTGTGTGTGTGTGTGTGTGTGTGTGTGTGTGTGTGTGTGTGTGTGTGCGCGTGCATGCGCTCCTGTGTATGTTTGAATGACTGTAATGTCTTTTGTATATGACTTCAGGACACATTAAGGGTGTGTGTGTGTATGTGTGTGTGTGTGTGTGTGTGTGTGTGTGTGTTGCCCTTCTCTCAGAACGACATATACAGAGACAGCTGTGTGATGGTCGCCATGGAGACAAAGACAACACCGCGCGGACACCTGCAAAGTATTCTGGGTATTTCTGGACGGACACACACACACACACACACACACACACACACACACACACACACACACACACACCTGCATCTGCGCACACAGAAGAGGTCCTCATGATGGAGTCTGAATGGCTTTCTTCCCCCTTTCTCTCTCTGTCTCTTTCTTTCTTTCTGTCTTTCTTTTGACTGTCACATTTGACTACGGCCAAGCCAATAACAGTCTGCATCCTGCCAGTACAGTGTGTGTTGTGTACAGAGGCATCACTGTTGATACCATGAGAGCAGCTAGTTGTTTGTAAGCCTACTATAGGCTGCCATTCAATGTGACTATTGGTGCAATGAGAGAAACATAACTCACAATGTGGCAAATTCACTGAGGAACACATGGGTCATGCATTGGGCCTGAAAACTGACATTTGTGGACCTTAAATGGACATACTGTATAGGCTTTTTATACAGATTTGTTGGACTCTTTTGTTGACTGTTTTGCATATAAATGGGCTATTATGCAAAAAAACATCCAACAAGAACACATAATATAATAAAGAAATACGTATTGTTGGAGGACAAAGGGAAAAATAAACTGTCCTTGAACGAAAAATTAAATCACTTCAGTATATTAAATCAACATTTAACATATTTAAAATGTGGAAAGATGTGGTTGAATCAGCAGTGAAATACAGTACATTGTTGCTGTCCGGAAGAAATAACAGACCTATTTATTTGTATTTGTTGTTTTAAAAAGCGGAATATTAAATATTGTATTATTGTCTTTAGTTTGCTAAATGTAACCTGAAGCAAAAAAATACATTAAAACTATACTGCCAATCTTGTTTGTACTTGTGAGTCATATCATTAGAGGCCTTCAACGTTATGAATATTGCATGCGCTTTTCAAATATCGTACAGCCTTACTGTCAAATGAATAACGTTTGACCAAACCTTAGGCTATTAAGTTTACATGTAATATTGAGGCGGAGAGCGTGTGGAGTTAACTGTTTACTTTAGGTTGGGCGGAAGCAGAGTCAGCGTGTTACATACATACCGGTCCGTCTAGCAACACTAACATGTCACTCAATCCCTTACAGGACAGTAACCTGAAGCAAAGAAATACATTAAAACTATACTGCAATCTTGTTTGTACTTGTGAGTCATATCATTAGAGGTATCCAACGTTATGAATATTGCATGCGCTTTACAGCCTTACTGTCACGGGAAGGATTTTGTATTGCTCACACATGATTGGCTGTGGCACATTACAATACTCACTTGGTCGGTGTCAGAGGCATCCGATAGAAGAGTTACGACATTGAGGGGGCAGAAACCGAGCACTTGAGCGCTGTTCATGCAGCCTGAACTGAGACAAGCTGGAGAGCTGGAAATATGTTGTTTTCAGAAAGGGTGGCGCAAACAAGAGCTATTTTAAGCATGTGTGCCAACATGGCAACTGTTTTTAAAGTATTGTACAGCAACAACTAAAGTCTCTTTAATGTTTATGTTGTACTATTACTACAAAACAATTTAAAATAAAGGGATTTAAGATCATTAAAGCTGGGCTGTTGCCTGGGTCCAATGCATTTCTGTCTACTTCCGGTCCAGGACTTGGCCCAGTTGGTTGTCCGCATTCTCAATAGAAGTCTATGTACTGTAGGAGAGCCACCATTGGACTGAAGCCCCATGAAGTGAACGCAGTTTGCGTAACTCTGTCTATATGTAAGGCTCTGGTCAGTGTCATGTAACTCTGTCTATATATCTAAGGCTCTGGTCAGTGTCATGTAAGAACTAACTCTGTCTATATCTAAGGCTCTGGTCAGTGTCATGTAAGAACTCTAAGAAAGAGGAGAAGGCAACTAAAGCTTCATTTATGCTCCATCGAGACAGTGTCACTTACCAAAAAGAACAGATTTACAAGCTAAATAATCTCTCTCTCTCTCTCTCTCTGGTGCTGAGAGCTGGAGCCTCTGCTCAAAGCACCGCTGAGGATTGACTAGTTACTCACAACAGCAGTCATGTTAGACTTATAGTTGAGACAAACAAACAACTGACAAAGGAAGCTTGCATAACTGTAATGCCTGTCTGTGTTTGTGTGTGTGTGTGTTACTTTGCACGGAGCTCCACGATCTTTCAAACCCATCAGACAATCACTCCAACATGTATCTTGGACAGGCTGTGAACTGATGTGTGTGTGTGCGTGCACGCTTGTGTGTTTGTGTATTAGACTAAGAGTAAGACTGCCCTGATGTGAACAATATCTAAGCTATAAACTTAGGATAATACTGTACATCCACCTCAATCTACAGTACATCTTGTCTGTATATTATTTCCCAATTAACTTCATTGCCAGTCATATTTGCGGAGACTGTATCTCTGACTGAAACAACAGCCAGTGGATTCGGCAATTAGTGTCTCTGGGCTGCAGCAGTGTAGCCCCGATGGGAATGGGAGGGGCTGGCCAGGAGGCAAGAAAACATGAGGGGTGGACCAGGAGACAAGGCTGTGCACAAAACGTCTAATTTCCCTTAGGAGGAGTCAGAGGCTCGTGCTCACGCACGCACGCACGCACACACACACACACACACACACACACACACACACACACACAAGGTACGCTGCGTACGCATGCAGACTCACTCATAAACAAACACCATTATCTCTCTCTCTCTATATATATATATTATGGTTCACAATATACCAGCAACAGAAAATCTGGGGCATGCTGCACATACACAGATTGTTTCCACACACTACTGTAGCCTATAGGTCCTCCTGGGAGTGGAGGGAGGGATGGTGGTCCGTACGGACTAAAACACGTACCTGTGTGTGCGTGTGTGCGTGCGTGGTCCGTACAGACTCAATTGTTGACTCCTGTGTTCCGTTCACAGTGCCTCTAATGTCTCCGTTACCGACACACTAATGAGGAGCCCGCAGTCACAGCAAGAGTTAATTCACCAGAAGACGATCACACACCACTGACTCTTACACTGACATTTATAGGCAATTAGGCCCTGGGTGAGAGTGTGTGCGCGCGTGTGCGCGCATGTGTGTGTGTGTGTGCATGCATTTGCGGATTGTGTGCGTGCATATATAATACAGTATATGCAATGCTCCATATGCATTTGTGTGTATTTTTTGGCATTGGGTGTGTGTATTTGTCTGGTGTATATATGCCGGGCATTTTAATAGAGCCCGGATCCAATGCCATGATTTGTGGGTTTCTTTCCAAAAAACCAGGAGCAGACGGATTCGGATTCGGATCCCAAAAGTCTGCCGTCGGTCGGACCTCGCATGCATACGTCCTGATGTGATCTGGTGCGTCTGATTGTCTGTGATGTAATGCTTCTTGCATCATACTGTTACACACCCCCCCCACCCCCACCCCCCAACCACTACCCCTCGCAGTTGACAGGCAGGCCAGTTTCCCCCGACAACAGCCCCCCCCCCCCCCCCCCCCCCCACCCCCCCCCCCCCCCCCCCCCCCCCCTCCCCCTGCTATGAGGCAATGCTGTCCGCCAGGCACAATACATACGGTATGTCAGCCCGCAGCCACAATGGAGGACTTTGTGTTGCGCGAGATGCCATCATTGTCACAGCTTTGCTCCCCCCCCCCCCCTTCTGTGTCTGTGTCTGTGTCTTCTGTGTAGTTATTGTTATTGTTGTTGTTATTATTGTTATTGCTGTTTAGCCCCGGCTATTATAATAGCTCTCTGGGTTAGTGGTGTCTTATCCTATATAGTATCCTTGTTGGGAGGCGAAACAAAAGGGCAATATGCGTTGTGATGCGCAGTTGATGAACACGCCACAATAAAAGCACAGAGAGGATGTAGGTCATGGGAAGAGGATGCATGGGGTGTGTGTGTGTGTGTGTGTGTGTGTGTGTGTGTGTGTGTGTGTGTGTGTGTGGTGGTCGTGGGATAGCAGCTCAAAATCTAGCACGCACACGGCGGGTGAAATCACCCGTCAACGTCTTCTGACAGACATACTAGGGGTTGGAAGATGCATCCAGCAAGCCCAATCCAAGTTGTAGTGGGAATTTCAGTATGTTGAGTGATGAAGGTGTTTGGATTTGAGATGTTTACTACGCCTGCAACAGAGGAGTATACTGACAATTCTCGTCCATTCATGCAGGAACTCCGGAAGACCCACAAAAGTCTCAACGCTGAGAGAGAGAAGATAGTCATGAATTCTTACTCCTCACTTTTGATGCAACAAAGTACGTACTGTACCATAAAGACAAACTATAGAGCACCAAAGTCCTGACGTCTCTCTGGCTCATCCCCTGGTTCTGCCTGGTTCACGGAAATAAGGCATTTATTTATGGAGAATAACATCATCTTAAAAATCATCTCATATAAGCATTGTGGTCCAAAAATAAACAGTGTCTTGGCGAAATTGTCCGGGGAGGTGTCTCTATGTGTCGTTTACGAACGTCAGTCACTCATATTTGATACCGTCTGTTTCTAGCGAAAATGTAACTAATTCAGCGGCGATATAACATTAGCGTTTTCTCTCAGTCAGTTGATTCTTCATATCCATATGAGTGATGAGTGATTTATTTTTCAAACACAGTTCTTATATGAGGCGATCTAAAATCCTCCTATGGGGATTACAATGCAAATAAAAAGTACATGAACCCGTGGACTTAGCGCCCTCTACCGATATTGACGTCAGACTTCGGTGCTCTATTAATTGGGCGGGAACCCCTTTTGGTGTTAGCATTATGTCATGCTTTAGCTATTGAAAAATAGCAGATCTACAAGCTCATAGTGCGGCCCGCACTACGAGCTTGTAGGTCTGCTGTTTTTTGAAAAATCGAAGAACGACTGACATAGAAACATAGCTTTTTCAGAAAACTGTCAGGATTTAGAAGACATTTTTTGCATCTGATCTCAGGTCAAAATGGGTTAACACAGCAGAGACAGCATTGGCTATGGAAACTATTAGAAGCTCATCCAAAGACAAGAGTATTAGTCCAAGCAAAGACCATTTAGTTGTTCATTACTGGGTAATGAACAACTATAGGTCTGTGGCTCATGATAACAAAATGCATGCTTGGTGTTTTGGGACACGACCAGGCCAGTCCCAGATGGGACTCAGAGGGTTCATATGGCAGTATGACACGTCAGCTAGATCCAAAATGGCTGTAATGTGAAGGATGCCTTCTAAGTCCTTCCGTTAAAGACGGAGTGCCGTGATGTCTTGTACTTTGTATGTGTCTAACTGTCTATGGAGTTAACGTTACTCAAATAGACCCCTATGTGTCTAACTGTCTATGGAGTTAACGTTACTCAAATAGACCCCTATGTGTGCGCTTATAATATTGAAATATGATATGTCTTCCCTGTGTATTTTTGGTTTACTTCCTGAAAGCTTGAAAGCCTTTGAGTCAAAAGGCCCAATCGAAATGCACCACTTTAGTGTCATCATAACCCCAACCCCCTCCCCATTATCATGCAACAACAGCTGTGGGCGAGGTATACTTAATGAACTAGTGCGTAGTGCGTGTGGTCACATAAAAACATAATTTTAACACTTTATGTATACACTTAAAAAAAACAAAAAAAAAAACATCTTCCTCCTATAATCATATACCTTATGATTTTAGGGGACGGCGCTCCATCTTCAAGTTTGCTCATACTGTGCTCATTCCACACACCTGTGCTGTTGCCACAGCATTGCAGGCTGCCGTCTCCCCGCCCTAAATTCTTCTGACTTACAGAGTAACAGTAACACCTCCCTCCCCTCTCCCTCACCACCTCCCCTCCATTCGGTCCCCTTGAGCTTATATAGCCCATCCTCATTAGTGGGCATTTTCTCCATGTTTGCTAATTGTGGCCTGCTTTTGTCACCACCTGCCCCTCTCCTCCCTCCCTCCCTCGCTGAATGTCTCTCCTCCTCCTCCTCCTCTCTGTCTCTCTCTCTCTCTCTCTCTCTCTTCTCATCGTCCTCCTCCTCATTCAGCACCATGCTCATCTGTGCTCTCTAACAGCCTCTAATTGTCATCATAAGGCCACGTTCCCTGTCACAACTGGAGAACAGGCCGCGGAACGACAGTGCACCGCCTGGCTGCCGTGGCCCCTGGGGGCCCCCCCACCGCATGCATGCAGCAGCCCTTGCTCCGGTGCTCCTGGGGGAACCGAACCCACCACGGGGGACGGCAGGAAGGGAAACAGCCCTTCGCTAGTGTAGCTATAACGAAGTTGGACTGGGAATTTAACCTGGCTGGGGGTGGATGAGAGAATGGAACAGAACAAGTGAGAGAAAGAGAGTGAGGATGAGATGGTGTTCAGTTAAATAAGGCCATACTGGGAATTGAATTTAAATAGGAAGAAGCTCCAGGTAGATTGAGAATGGTGGCCTAACGAGCCGAGGACTATAGCAACACAATGATAAACAAACCAAAAAATGGGATATATAGATAACAAGGGTGAGCCAGAGAAACTGGTATTGGATATAAAGGGAAAACAATGCAACTTTTCTAAACTTTTACAATTCTGTGACTATAGTCTAAATCTGATAAACGGCTAAAATAGTCACAGTATTAAAAAATATATATGTTTGGTCTCATTGTGCATGCCTGTCAGGGCTCAAAATATTTAAGTGTTGCCACTGCCAAGTAAATGTCTACAAGATGTGCTCGTGTGTGCAACTGTGCATGTGCGCATGCTTATTTGTTCAAATTGGTGTTTTGCATGCATGTATCTGCCTGTATGTGTGTATCTGTCTGTGTGCATGCGTGCGCGCGTGCACGGGCGCAAACACATGCAATGTGTATATGCACACACACACGTGCGTTTGTGCATGTGTGTGTGCGTGCACTTAAATTGTGGCATGTGCGGCCTCAGCGTGGGGGCCGTGGGGGCTGTGGCGGCGGGGCCTGGTGCCGGGGCCGGTGCCAGCTGGAGGCTCAATCTGTCGTTAGGGGTCCGCCCGCCTCGCTCCGGCAGTGGGCCATATATATATACCCACGACGCTAGCCCTGACCGTTTGCCCCCGCTGCCCCTCTTGGCCCCGGACGTGCTGCTTGGCAGGGCCCAGCCAGGGGCTGACAGCTCAACACAACACCCCCCCCACAACATGGGAGCGCATGGGGGGGGGGGGGGGGGGGGGGGGGGGGGGGGGGGTTGTGGGGGAGAGGAGAGCCCAGACTGGAGGGGAGAGTAGCGGAGAGTTGTGGAGGAGTGAGAGAAAGCATTGGGGGGGGTTAACTACGTCGGTGGCAAGTGTCTGACAGCGGGCAGAAATACTAGCAGCAAGTTCCAGGCACTCTGCCAGCTTATATATACTCTGTACTGCAGGAGGAAGGTGGGACGAGGACGGACGGAGAGGAATATGGGAAATATTGGTTGAATGAGGTATAACGAAAGGCAGGGATGGCTATGGCTGCCACGTGGAGCCTTCATGTCCTCTCCTTCCCCCCCACCCGGAAAGTTTGTTATGAATAGCATTTGATTGACATGGTCTGGTATTATGAAGCATTTGATTTGGACAAGGCATTATTCTATAAATAAAAGACCCAGAGGTTAAGGCCATGCATACTCTCCAGTGGCTGTTTAAATGGACTATCTGAAGATGAAGTTTGGGAGCTATACGCTGGATGAAATGTCTTCACTTCGAAAGCTATGGAAATGTTACAGTATTTTAGTAGCATCATCTGTTTTCCCATGCCTTCTGCCGGCCGGTGGCTCAGGAGTTTCAGTGGGAAGTTCCCGGTTCAATCCCCATGCAGCTCCTCCAGGCTTTGTGTCAAAGTGTCACTGAGGGCGGCTGTGGCTCAGGAGGTAGAGCAGGTCGTCCAATGATCCCTGGGTCGGCAGTTCGAATCCCGACTCTTTGAGCACTTGGAAAAAGCGCTATAAAAATGCAATTCACTATGCGCATGACTTCATCATACCCGGAAGTTATGCGGTATAGCGCCTAATAAAAACGACTTTCTGGCCTTGACATCCAAACACATCCAAAGTCCTATCTGATTGCATTGCAAAGTTTAAACAAAGTTAAACTCGATTTGCCACTCACTCTATATGCCCTCTAATGGGGGTCTCACAGAACAGCACAGTGCCCACTGCGAATGTGGGGGAGCCGTTACAGACTGTGGAAGAACACGTGATGGCCGTGGCTTAAAATGGACCTAGAGAGGATGATGACACACTGGACTGGCTCGCTGCAACTGAGCTGAAGGTCTAAGAAGGATATACGACAGAAGAAGACCAAACGTCATTTGCAACACGATAAAATCCTGCGTGCATGCGCACTATTCCGTTTGTTCTAAATCATGGCGCTTTTCGCAGGCAGCGATGTATACATTTAACATGCATCCGTGTGTGTGCGCAGTGTGCGTGTGTGTGTGCGTGTGTGTGTGTGTGTGTGTGTGTGTGTGTTTTGCGCCTGTCCGTGCATGTTAACCAGGCTGGTTCGCTGCTCTCTCTCTCTCTCTGACAGTTTGATGCAGGGCACAGGGGTTGCCTCCGACGGGTATATTTTTTAGCGGTCACAAGACAAGCGTGCCTACAGAGGGGACGCTATATAGCTGGCACCATCTGGCCCCGGGGCTACACCGTTTATCTGGCACGGTCTTGGCCACTCTCCATGAACACACACACACACACACACACACTTCCTGGGGGTCAAGCTACCCAGCGCGGCAGGCTGAGAGCAGATGTCTCTCAAACCTCCCAGTCCTGTTAATTAAACATCACAAACAGGAAAAGAGACAGCTAGTCTTCTCGCACGCGCGCGTACACGTCTAGTCGTCTATATATACGCATGCACGTGCGTGCACACACACACACACACACACACACACACACACACACACACGGTCCAACGAGTATTTGCCCAGCAGACTGGACAGTGAAAGAAGGGGGGGGGGGGGGGGGGGGGGTGGTTAAAAGGGCAGTTGGTGTGTGTGTGTGTGTGTGTGTGTGTGTGTGTGTTGTTGGTGGGGGGGGGTAGTGGTTCTGACACAAGATCACAACCTTATAGTGCATGATGGGACATTTTGTTACAGCGGCCAGAAAACGTGTTGGAGTTAAGGGACTGTGCACGGGCAGAGTCGTTTGTCAGTATAATAGACCGAAAACTCCTCAGGGTTATATACAGTTACACGACTGACCCTGCACCCAGGTGATGGCACTTCTCCGTTAGGAGACACCTAAAGCACACGAGGCAGACGACAGGTCAGGGAAAGATGGATGGAGAAGAGTCAGAAAGGCAGGCATGCAGGCGGGCAGAGAGAGGACACGGAGATGAAAGAGAAGAGAAGCATGCGGGCGTTGAAACAACACTGTCGCTGGTGGTGGGGGGGGAGGGGGGTGGGGGGGTCTCTATTCTCTCTAGCCAGCGGTCTGGGGGCCGCTGGCCTCATTATCTAGTTAACAGAGCATAGGGGGGAAGAGAAGAGGCCCCACCACTGCCTCGGGGAGGGCTCTTATAACACCAGGGGGCTGCGATAGAAGAATAACTGAGAGGGTTAATTTACAAGCGAGGAGTCAACCTGAAGACTTGCCATGAGAAAACTCTCTTTTTGGCCCGACGTGGATCTCAACGTCATTTGCACCAACGATGTGTTAAATTGAGAAAGGAACGTTGTTATGTATATAGAGTCTCGTTTGGCTGGAATAATTAGCCCTTCGCTAAATCCCACCCCAAAAAAGCGATTGTCCAAAGCCAATCCAAATACCGTAGTTCATCAACTGTCAAGTTCCTGCCACCTCATAGCTGTCAATGTTATTTTGCATGATGGCTGGGTCGTTGAACACATACACAGCTTAGCGTCGAGAAAGTTACACGTATACGACTGACCCACCCAGGTGATGGCAATAATACGACTTACTTACATGAAAACTCCTGTCCAGTATAGTCGTTAACTTCTGTTAATAATGTGCAATGTCATGCACGTTATTTTGTCCAGTGCATAGCCTATACTGCAGGCCTGGTTGACTAGATTTAGAAGACATGTTGATGCTCTTGCTACTGAAATGATCAATTATTTCCCATATAATCCCATCATTTAACAAGCATCTCTATGGGGGAGAGTGTCTCCTCGCTTACCGTGCCTAATGGACAAGGACAGGTTGGGGATGGACTTTTTTTTTAATTTTTAGATTTGGGGGCTTTTTATGCCTTTATTTATAGGGAACAGTAGATGGACGGGAAATGGGGAGAGAGATGTGGAGTGACACGCGGCGAAGGACGTCGGGCTCGGGAGTCGAACCTGCGGCACACTGTCCGGCTGGTTTGGCAAAATTGGCAGCCTATAGGTGCCTGGACGGTTGAGCTATAACCGCTAAAGTATAGCATTTACTCATGTACTGCACTTTATTTCAGACTTTTCAGTTATGGTATTTCCAATTTTCAGTACTTTTACTTCTGCTCCTTATCTGAGAGGCAAATATTGTACTTTCACTATGGGGCCAACACTCTGTTTAATAGTGTTTTAGAGTTGTGAAAAAAAAAAAACATATATTTGTGTGAAATGGTTATTGATTTTTTTTTTTTGCAGTGAAAGATTATTTCAGAAACGCGTCACATCGCAAGGCAACGTGAGCTTGTAGGTCGACTACTTCCAGCTCTATTTCTGGGGACGAATGTCCACACACACACCTCTTGCAGAGGCGACACCCATAATAAAAGCCTGCAGTCAGTGTGAAGAAGAATGTACCATTACTGAAAACATGCACGGCCTCTCCTCCTCCTCCTCATCTCTCTGAAGCTGTTCCTCTATGACTCCTGGCTGACCTCGCCGGCTGGTTTTGGCATTCCAGCAGGCTGGAAGAGAGGATGGCTGAGCTGTGACCTGGACCCCAACACACACACACACACACACACACACACCGCCCTTGGTCCGGGGGGGGGGGGTGTCTAGGGTTTGTGCTGGTCAGCAGAACGTCTGGATGACGGCTGGGGGCATGGCTGTCAGACTGGCCCTCCAGAGGCCGTGTGTGTGTCCGTGCATGTGTGTGTGTGTGTGTGTGTGTGTGTGTGTGTCTGTGCATGTGTGTGTGTTTGTGTGTGCGTGTGTGTGTGTGTGGTTTAAAAAAGTAGATGTGTTGCAGAGAAAAGAGAAGATGCAGTTTGAAGCCTGGTGGCTCTGGTCCAGCCCTTGTACTATATGTCTGTAAACTGATTACACACACCCTCCCACCAAGTGTGTACACACACACACACACACACACACACACACACACACACACACACACACACACACACACACACACACACACACACACACACACACACACACACACACACACACACACACACACACACACACACACACACACACACACACACACACACACACACACACACTCTCTTGTCTTTCTCCTTTTTGCCCTTGGCTTGTCTGTGTTTGTACGTATGCGAGCAGACGGACAGTTACATGTATGGGTGAGGGACCCACAGGGAAGGAGAAGGGCATCGGTGTGAGGGTGTGTGTCGCTCACAGAACCGGCAGCACCAGCAGCACCGTGCGGCGCTCAGCCACGTGCAGATGCCCAGTGTCTTCACCGCTTTACGCCAGGGATATGCTTTCAAAAATATATATATATATATTTTGAAAATAGTCTATCTAAATAGTCGATCTACGATGCACTGCACTGCACGTTCTTTTAAATCAGCTCAGGGATCGGATATCTTTTTGAGTGGTGCAACCACTCCAAGGAACAGCAATGTCCATGTCCGAGAGAGAGAGAGAGAGAGAGAGAGAGAGAGAGAGGGGAGTTGCAACACTCAGGTCACACGGGTGTGATTTTTTTAAAGATTTTTGACATTTTGAAAAATACAAAAAACATTGCATATACGATGACATGCTCAAAATTATGGCTGGTATATCTTTCAGGAAAATGAAGTAATCATTTGAGATCTTTGCCTGCCCTAAAACAACTTTTTAGGGACTTTTATTTAGATGTGTTGACTGAGTTTCAAGAAACATGAGTCTCAACTCTCAATGAGTCCAATAACAGAAATGAAAGAAAGAAAGAAAGAAAGAAAGAAAGAAAGAAAGAAAGAAAGAAAGAAAGAAAGAAAGAAAGAAAGAAAGAAAGAAAGAAAGAAAGAAAGAAAGAAAGAAAGAAAGAAAGAAAGAAAGAAAGAAAGAAAGTCAGTCATAGTATGAACAGTTTGGTATAAACTAAAGTATTAGTCAATAATATTAGTCCTTCTCATGTTCTGCTCACATTATGGACGAAGACATCTTTTTCACCTCTGTCTTTTCTGCACTACTCAATCCTGATCTCTTTGAGTTGCAGTGTTGTTTTTGGCAGATAATTTAGATTTTAGTTTTAGTTTAGTTTTAGTTTACATTTAGCACATTTTAGTCACCTGGAATGTTTTTGTGTTAGTCTAGTTTTAGTCGACTAAATCTACACTTAGTCGACCAAAATGTATTTTGGCGGGCCTTGATGCCGTCGTAATGACGATGATGATGTTTTTACACTTCTACAAGCTCACAGCGCGTCGCTGCGACGCGCTGTAGATCTGCTATTTTCTGCATGCAACCAAGTATAAAATGACTTATACTGGATCTCTTGTCCACTAGTCCCTTCCCAACATTTAAGTCTCGTTTTTATTTGTTGACGAAATTGTCAATACGTTTAGTCTCAGTTTCAGTCATCATATAGCTTATAGTTTTCATTTAGTTTCCATTTAGTTTGTCAGTGTGGAAAAAGGTAGTCGACGAAATCAACACTGCTTTAGTTTGAGTGTAAACATGGCCTCTATAACGGGTGCCGGATCTTTCCGTGTGGTGATTGATGAATGAACACACAGTGGGTGTTTGCGCGCTCCTTGAGAACCCTGCCCCGTTCCCACTCACTCCTGTATGGAACAGATATTTATGACATTTGCCGAGCACTCGACTCTGAGAGTTCAATATACTCCCAGCGCAAGGCAAGGCTCCATTTGCGCACTCTCAAGAGGGCTCCATTTTCGTCACAGCTAAACCCCTTTAGCCTGGCTAATAAGCCAGACCGAATCAGCCGTTGGCAAAGTCTGGCTTATTAGCCAGGCTAAAACCCCTTATCCCTAAACTTATTTGCCTTTTTTTCACTATTTTGATTTTTTTTTTAATAGTTCAACTAGCCAATCTACATTGACACGTTGTGAGCTTGTAGACTGGCCATTTTAGCTATTCAAAAATGTTTTGCAAAATAGAAATAAAATAGAAAAAAAAAAGGCAAAGACGTTTAGGGATATGGGGTTTAGCGGTGACAAAAATGGAGCCCTCATAGTTTACGGATCCCAACCAAATGGAACAGTTTCCATAAACAAAATACATTGATTTGAGAGGCTGCATAGCTATAGTGTTTTGCAACGTATGTATTAATTATTAACATAATTGTGCTTTGGAATATTTATAGCCTAATTGTGTTTTTATTGTAAACTTTGTAGTAATTTGCAATCAATGTTAAGACCAAAGGAAATTGATGCAAATAGGGAATGCAATGCATATATACCTTTTATTCGTTATTTAAAACACAAACGTGAGGTATACATATTGTTTTCCCTGGAAGATGTTTCACTTGGTTATAGCGTTGGAAAGATAAACAAATAGACACACATGTGTGCGTGTGCGTGTGTGTGACAGACAGACAGACAGACAGACAGACAGACAGACAGACAGACAGACAGACAGACAGACAGACAGAACCGTATATAGGCCAAGGGCGGGGGGGAGGAGAGTGATATGAAGGCTATCTCTTAAAATGAACCAAACACAACAAAGATTCTCAGAGACTTTATAGATAACAAATTCCATCTATTATAAAAAAAATTAACAATTCCAAGTTTTATTGATTTGAACCGTTTGCTATTGTATTATTATTTCCTATATCACCCCCCCCACCCCTCTGACCATGCATGTGCACTCATGCAGCGCTAACGGTGAAAAAGTAACCCGTCCGAGGGAGCACAATGCCGGGGCGCTCCCTGTGTGTGTAGAGACCCCCCCCCCCCCCTGCCCCGCAGACTCCCCACGTAGCCCCGCACTGTCTGACAAGCCCGCCTGCCAAACAACTCAATTAAGCAGAAAAGGAGGGAAGAAAGAGGAGACCAAACAGAGAGACGGAGAGAAAGGAAGGGAAGAAAGGAGACAGAGGAAACAGAGGAGCGAAAAGGCCGGTGGCTGTCAGCAGTTCAGCGCGGCCCTGTGTCGACACCCGGGCAACTCTGGTTATGGTTATGGGGACTGGAGACGACAGGGAGAGAGAGAGAGTTGTGATGCGTTAACTGGAATTCCTGGCTCCGAGGCCACCAAGGGTTCACAGGGCAAACCGAGGACCAGGGGTTCATTACCACTGTCGTGACAGACGCACGCACGCGCGCACACACACACGCACACATGCGCACACACACAAAACTAACAAAACAAAAAAACATAATACTGGAAGGATCATCAAGGATGTGATAGAAATCAAAGTTAAAAGATATTATATATATCCCTATCTACTAGATAAAGCAAAAAGGCATAAAACATCAGGTATATCTTTAGTAGCAGTGTCAGGTGTGCAAAGAAGCATTTAAGGCACATCTCAGAAGAAGAGTCACTTGATCTGTCTCATAGTTTCCTTACATTATTTTTTATTCTTGTGTTTTAGCTTTTTGACCATATATCCTTAGAGCTCTGATAGGGGGGGGGGGGGGGGTATCTCTTTCTAAGCTTTGCCCCGTGAGCTGTGAGGTATACAGGTATATCTGTATGTCAAGAGTATACAGGTATATCCCTTGACATTTTGTCAGCTGCATGGTGCCGTATACATCATGGCGTGTTGCCATGGAGCGCTTGTGTGTGCACGCTCCACGTCGGATTACGTCCGGTCCAGGGATGTGCACACATAGACATCAAAGGGGGCTTCAGCCCCTGCCCTTTTACCCGTCTGAAAAACAACTGCCCTCTCCAGACCAAGAATGCAGAATTTACTATGGTGAAAGAAATACAGATGCCACTCCTTTCCATGCCATACCGGAAGGCAGCATTCAGGAGAATTGCTTTTTTCCCCGAAGTCTCCTGAACGTTTTTTATACAGTTTTTTGCGTTGAACAAATTTGTTTAGAAATCCATGTCGTTACACCGCATCTCCACTAGCTAAAGAGTGCTGGGTTGCGCCCCGAAAATAGCTGATCTACAAGCTTTCAACGCGCCACGCTGTAACGTGATGTGAGCTCGTAGATTTTCACTATTTTGTGCCCTTTAAAAGTGCCCTTTTAACGGTCCATAGGCCAAACCATATATAGGCCGCAATTCACAGCTGTCAACACTTCCACATTGTTCATGGCAATTAACTGCCCAAGGGCTCTAAAGGCCGACCGGTGACTTTTCTGTTTTCGCTCTTCTTTAAATATCTAGTTTTTTTCCTGAAGGTTATTTAATACATTTTAATAAACACTAATAAACATTTGGTTTACATTAGGCTGTGCGATCAAAATAATCAAATAATAATCAAATGTTAATTTTTTTATATATATATAATACAGTATCAACAAATCTACACGAAAACATACAAATTAATTTCTGTTGTTGACTATAGAGATTAGTCAGATGAACCATGTAAGCCCTGTGTCGTGCTTTGTTTAAAAAACAAATCATCATAAGGCGTCGTGGCGCTCTCGCTCGTATATATATATATATATATATATATACAGGTGGTTGTATATATCGGGGTAATGAGGTGGTGCTTCATGGCCGCCTGTAAAATTGTAACGAGCGCCCGCTGCCTGAATGGGACGGAGTCGAGGAGGAGACTCTGGAATGGGTGGGAGGAGAGGAGAGGAGAGGAGAGGAGAGGAGAGGGCCACTGGCATCAGCGGTAACACTGTTTGTATTTCCTGTGAGATGTAGAACAGTGGTGGGCTACGTTGACAATGGAGAGGTGCCACTATAGTTCCACACTCACTCCAGAGGGGCCACTATATAGTTCCACACTCACTCCAGAGGGCCACTATAGTTCCACACTCACTCCAGAGGGGCCACTATAGTTCCACACTCACTCCAGAGGGGCCACTATAGTTCCACACTCACTACAGAGGGGCCACTATAGTTCCACACTCACTCCAGAGGGCCACTAGTTCCACATTAACTCCAGAGGGGCCATGAGTTCCACACTCACTCCAGAGGGCCACTATAGTTCCACACTCACTCCAGGGGGCCACTATAGTTCCACACTCACTCCAGAGGGCCACTATAGTTCCACACTCACTCCAGAGGGCCACTATAGTTCCACACTCACTCCAGAGGGCCACTATAGTTCCACACTCACTCCAGAGGGCCACTATAGTTCCACACTCACTCCAGAGGGGCCACTATAGTTCCACACTCACTCCTGTGGGGCCACTATAGTTTCACACTCACTCCAGGGCCACTATAGAATACAAAACACTTAACAACACTCCTCTGAAACAGGTTGATGACTACAAGTATTTGGGTTCATATATATCTTCTTCCCAAAAGGACTTTCAAACTAGGAATGGTGTGGCCTGGTCAGCCTGCAATGAGATGCATAAGATCTGGTCATCCCAGCTTAGTAAGATGTTAAAAGTAATATATATTTTCAAAGTAATAAATATTTAGTACGACCGTTGAGACTACTCTACATGGCTCTATATGGCTCTGAGACATGGACACTTTCAAAGAAATTAGAGTTGGATGGCACTTACACAGGGCTTGACATTAAGGCTTGTCCGCTTGTCTGGTGCAGTGCATTAAACTTAAGTGCATTAAACTTTTACTTGTCTGTGACTCTTGGTTTCGGTTTTTTTGTGACGCTCATAACCAGCCAACAATATTGTCTGGCATTATTGTCTGGCTTTCCTAATCATCACCTTTCCAATATTGTTAATAGCTCTAGAATGTCTATAATCTTACATACATTCCAAATACCAAATATACAGCCATATATCAGTCCTATCAGAGACTGACCACGACAGCATGTAAACTTGTAGCACTGTGTGTATACTCACCCAGTAATTAATTCCTAAGACTTTGAGTCAGATATTGTCCTCTAGTTTCATATCCATGTGAAAGTTCTGGCAGAAAACATACAGTATGTTACGTAAAATATCACCACTTTTACATGAGGAAAAGCTAGGCTGAAAATATAAAAACTTCCTTTGGGAACAGTCGATGTTTGGGAAGCACAAACATTATGGCGCACACAATTGACAGGTGTGTTGCGATTGGTGTTGGGTAATTGATCACACCAGCTATTTTGTGTGCCCCATACATTTGTGCTAAAGTTTTGATATGTTCAGTTCTGCACTCATTCCGGGCCCCTCGCCAGAGAGAATGTCGTCCGTGTGCAGCTCGTGGAAAAGTGGAGATATTTGACTAAATACACATTTTCTGCCAGAACTTTCAAATGAATATGAAACTATAGTCCCCAAAACGACTCGGAACGACTTGGGAATTAATTATTGGGTGGGTGCACATGCAGTGCTATAGGTTTAAATGCCGACGAAGTCAGTCTGGTAGGACCGATCTATCTATTTTATTATTTTATTTATATTTATTTATTTTATTATTTATGTAAAACCAACTTACAGTTAGTAAGTTATATGTGTGCTCGTGCTCCGGACAAGAGACTTTTGTGCCGGGACAAGTGAATGGGAAATGTACTTGTCCGAAGGACAAGTGCCTCAAAAGGTTAATGTCAACCCCTGACTTACACCCGCCTTCTAATGTGAGCGCAAAAGCTGTCTTGGAAGAGCAACCCGTCGACTAATCTAATATACGGCAACCTTCCCCGTGTTTCTTCACTAGTCCGATCCAGAAGAACACAGTTTGCCGGCCACTGCTACAGAGCTGACAATGAGGTTAATATCTTCCCTTCTTCTCTGGAGTCCTGCCTCAAAGCAGACCAGAAGTATAAAACTGTCGTTCCCTGATGTCATCGCTATAGGGACACATGCGTCAGTAAGCAGGAACTGGGGATGGCAGTGAAGGATCGGAAAGTCTGGCGTGGCATTGTGAAATCCACGATGATGATGATAGTTCCACACTCACTCCAGACGGCCACATTGCATATTTCTGTAAATATGCAAATATAGCCGTCTACAAGCTCAAAACTATATGTTATTATTTGAATTGAAATCCAGAATTGTTTGCTATTTTTGAATTGGAATCCTGAAAAGTAAACTTTTCTATTTAATTTCAAATGCTTTTCAAATGCACGCATGAGATAGAAGGTAGAGGAGGAGGAGGGGGCATGGGCGAGGGGGGGGGGGGGAGCGCAGGAATTTCAGGGTGGGATAGTGGTACAGGAGGGTCCCGATGTTATTTAGGGGAGGAGGAGGAGGGGGATTGAATAAAAGCAGGGGTTAGAAAGTAAATGGGGGTCCTGACCAGCCCCTCTGCTGTGGGTCTCATTGAGGAAATGAAATTTATGGCTCAGGACTTCCTATAGGTCTGCATGAGGAGTGAGGACTCCCCACGTTGACTGGTTAAGTGCTCTGGTGGGGGGGGGGGGGGGGGGGGGGGACACACTATGGCGCGCAGGGCGCAGAGACAAACGGAACTCTCCGAGACGAGGGCCTGCACAAGTGTGAGACAATGCTGTGGATGTTAAGAGGCGGTGTTGATGTCGTCGACTGATTGTTATGACGAAGAAACATGTTCGCCGACCTTTTTTTTCACTGACGAAAACTCAATGGAAACTAAAAGAGAGAACTATGAGCTATGACGACTAAAACAATGAGACTAAAATGTATTGACAATTTCGTCGACAAATTAAAAACTAGACTCAAATGTTATAGTTAGGGACTAGTGGACAAGAGATCCAGTAAGTAGAAGACACAAGTCATTTTAGACTTGGTTGCATGCTGAAAATAGAAGATCTACAAGCTCACAACGCGTCGCGCTGCGTCGCGTTGTGAGCTTGTAGATCAGCTATTTTCAGCAAGTGTAAAATCTGTCATTACGACGGCATCAAGGCCCGCCAAAATACATTTTAGTCGACTAAGTGAACTGCAGATTTAGTCGACTAAAATCTTATGATATTTAGTCGACTAAACTAGACCAAGGTGACTAAAATGTGACTACCACTGTACTAGTACCACTCACCAGTGGTACTAGTACCAGTGGTGGTACTCGAGCACTAGGGAAAAATGTGGAATGAAATATTTATATTCATACAGGTAGTTCTTCTGACCAAGCAATTGGTTGAAATAGGCTCTCCGGCCGTGCTGAAATGAGCATGTCGGCACACCTATAGCCACTAACAGAAGATTTGAGGACGGATAAATCACATTAGAAATATCATCAGTTGTGCTGATTAGTGAGTTTTGTCAGAGCTGCAGCATTATTGGCTTATAGGAATGGTACAAAAATGGCAGGTATATACGCTGCTGTATTGTAACATCTGTTATTATGGTGGTACTTGGAGAGCCAAATATTTTCTGAGGTGGTACTTTTTGTTCAAGTTTTATTTATTCTGAGTAATTCAACTCATTTTCAGTGTCGTCGAGTAATACAATATCATACATACCACTATACAAGACAAATTTCAAAAGGATCTAAAAACAGTTACATATTGTGGGGATCTGTATGCTCACCAAGGTTTTAAAACAACTCAGGGGTACCAATGTGGTTCATTGTAATGTAGTTCAGATCTACCAAAGTTCAGAGTTAACTTTTGGTACCTTAAATTTGGGGAAATAACTTGATCTGGTGGGGTTCAGTAGGGTTCGGTGGTACTTCAGTATATAAAAAGGTTAATTGGGAACCAATGTGTTATAATAAGGGCAGTGCATGGTTTTCAACCATTTTCATATCAAGGCCCATTATTGATTTGGCATTTGATCCACGGACCACCATTTGATGACATTAATCCTCTCAGACCCCAAAACTAAAGAATATTTTGTTCTCGTTGGCCAAGATTTTGTCCACGATTCAATGCTGTTGCGGCAAACGTTGATCAAAATACATTTCCAAATTGTGTAGACTTCTTGTAAATTAAGTAATGTAGATGTTTAACAATAATTTAACTCTTGAGAGCCTAAAATGAAACCAAAATATACACCCGGGTCCATTTGGTTACCCACTCTCCCTCATTTAGCCATGGGGACCACCTGGAACCCCCCTCAAGGACCACTGGTGGTCCCCGGACCACTGGTTGAGAACCCCTTATAGGGGACAGTGGAAACATGGCCACACCAGACCCATCAGTGTTGTTTTCGTCGACTAAAACGAAGACGAAAAATGTTCGTCCACTACCTTTTTCCACTGACGAAAACTAAATAAGAACTAATAAGCTATGATGACTAAAACCAAGACTAAATATACTGACAATTTCGACAACAAATAAAAACTAGACTAAAATGTTAGGAAGGGACTAGTGAACAAGAGATCCAGTATAAGTCATTTTACAATTGGTTGCTTGCTGAAAATAGCCGATCTACAAGCTCACAATGCTGCAACGCATTGTGAGCTTGTAGATTGGCTATTTTCAGCAAGTGTAAAAACAGTCATTACGACAGCATCAAGGCCCGCCTTATACATTTTAGTCGACTAAATCAACTGTAGATTTACTCGACTAAAATCTTGTGATATTTAGTCGGCTAAAACTAGACTAACACTAAGACATTCCATTCCAGGTGACCACAAGGTTGCCAGTTCGACCCAGAGTTGGTGTCGAAGTGTCCTTGAGCAAGACTCTGAACCACTAATTGCTCCTGATGTGCAGGTTGGTGCCTTGCATGGTTTCCTCCGGCATCGGTGTGTGAATGTGTGTGTGTATGGGTGAATGTAATGCACCATCTATGTAAAGGTGTGTGAATGGGTGAATGTAATGCACAATCTATGTAAGGCTCCTTGGATAAAGGCACTATATAAATGCACCATTTACCTCACTATGTTTTTAAACGTACTAGTTTTCTAGTTTGTGTGTGTGCGTGCGTGTGCACATGTGGGTGCGCGTGTGTGCGCGTGTGTGTATAACTGTGCATGTGTGTGTGTGTGTGTGTGTGTGTGTGTGTGTGTGTGTGTGTGTGTAAACTCGACGGCAATGCAAATGAGGGCAAACCTCAATGCCCTTTTCGAGAATGAATTAAGGTTTCAATCAATCAATCAATGCGTGTGTATTGGCTACGTACACGTGATTCACGCGCACACATAGCGTCGACAACAGTCCCCTCTCAAGTTATAGCCACCGGACTTCAGTTTCCCATATTAGTTAGGAGTGTGATATATATCCCACATCAGCCCTTAATAACTCACTGGGAGGATGCCGGAGCCCTCCGTGATGGTAGCAGAAAGATCCAGAATGGGAGAAGATAAATCTGAGAGAGCTGTGTGTGTGTGTGTGTGTGTGTGTGTGTGTGTGTGTGTGTGTGTGTGTGTGTGTGTGTGTGTGTGTGTGTGTGTGTGTGTGTGTGTGTGTGTGTGTGTGCGCGTGCGTGTACGTGTGCGCGTGTGTGTGTGCGCGGAGCTGAAAGGACGAGCAGGCCTACTCATCCATTTCTCCATTCAGACCGCAGGAACGATTGATGGCCCTCAATCAGTCCTCTGAACAGACTTGGATAATTTAACTCCCTGCTGGCTGGTCTCCCTTCCCTGGGCAGGCCCAAACCTTCAACACACAGGCTGTGGTGCTTGGACGTGAGAGGGGGGAAGAGAGAGAGAGAGAGAGAGAGAGAGAGAGAGTGAGAGGGGGAGAGAGAGAGAGAGAGAGAGAGAGAGTGAGAGGGGGAGAGAGAGAGAGAGAGAGAGAGAGAGAGAGAGAGAGAGATCGAGAGAGAGAGAGAGACGGTTTCTCTGGGAGGAATATAAATCTTTGTATTGCAATTTCCGTAAAAAAATAAATAAATAAAAACTTTCTGTAAAAGAAATGTCTGTATACCAGCATATTCATAGTCATGCTGGTAAAAACCGTGGAATAGTAATGTCAGTGAATTGAGTATAGGCCCATATGTGTGTTTTCCTTCTAAACTTCTCTTCATGTGACCACCGCGCTCTGACTTTAGGTGCGTTACCCGTTCAAAACATATCAAATAAATAACGGTAGTGGGTCGCACATTTATTTCATTTTTTGAACAGAGACAAACGTTTCGGCTATTCAGCCTTCATCAGTGTGATAGCCTGAAACGTTTGTCCCGGTTCAAAAATGAAATTAATGTTTTGAACTGAAGTCGTACTGTGTGTGCGACCCACTACCGTTATTTATTCCTTTTAAACTTAAAATGTAGTTGTTAACAAACCCTATACAGCACCTCGCTTCACATTTATACAACGGTTTCAGTGACACAAAATAGCAGCTTAACCTGAGCTGTGTGTTTGCGTGTGCGTGCGTGCATGCGTGCGTGCGTGCGTGCGCTCAGTGAATCACAGTGATGAAAGGAAGATGAGTTAAAGTGTGGGCACAAAGACTGACCAGATAGCCTGGCGCGGTTCCAACAATGACACCATGCACCCAGCACACGATGTGAGAGCCTCTCAGAGAGAGACAGGGGGAGAGAGAGAGAGAGGGAGAATGGACGGCAGGCTATAGGTATAGGCCTACTGTAACAGCCTGGAGAGCAACACGGACACAAAGAATATAATATAGCAAGGTAAGTATATAATCCCTCACATACACCCACAGACATAAGGCAGCTATATGTAAATGACATGCCCCAAAGTTTGGTCTTCTCACTTTGATGTGCGAACCGACCTCCCACCCCCACCCCCACCCCTTCCTTATACTCTATTCGCCACCCTCCTTTTTTTTTCCTTGTAAGAAAATCAAGCCTTATTAGGCCTAATCTCACTTAATGGCATCTAGCTCTGCCTTTGTCGTCCCCCCCCCACCCCACCTCACCCCCGATCGACAGCAGATTCTTTCAAGCACCATTCACACGTCCACGCACCCGACTGGTAATCCTCTTACACCGGGGTGGCAATTATTTTGAGTATTTTATCAGTATTATGATTATGATTATTTTCATTCTCATTATTCATGCGGGGGGCCAAGGCTGTCCGGGTGTGCGTGAGCTCCGGGGCCGGCCGCGCTTGTGGTCGCATGAGGAGGAAGGGAAAAAAAATGCCCTCCTTCTCGCCAGCCCAAACCTCTTGTTCTCACTCAAATGAAACTCGCCTGCTTTCTTCCAGAGGGGTGGAGAGCGAACCCCATTCAAGGAGACACATTTTCTGGGCGTTTGAACGTATTGTGAAGTGCGTGTAATGAGTAGCACCAAAGCACCCCTCCTGGCCCTTTAGCGGGGCAAGAAACATCAAGAAATTGATTAGAAGATGGAGAAGGGGGTAATCAAAAGACCTCCTTTATGCGCGGGAGTAATTGCACGGGTGGCTTTCCCTTGATTTATTCTTGGTTGCACACTGTGTTGGAGCACTGAAAATATACCAGATCTACAAGCTCACAATATATAGCGCTGTGAGCTTGTAGATTGGCTGTGAGCTTGTAGATTGGCTGTGAGCTTGTAGATTGGCTGTGAGCTTGTAGATTGGCTGTGAGCTTGTAGATTGGCTGTGAGCTTGTAGATTGGCTGTGAGCTTGTAGATTGGCTGTGAGCTTGTAGATTGGCTGTGAGCTTGTAGAGAGCTTGTAGATTGGCTATTTTCAATGTGAGACACCCATGCAACGACTAAGCATAACTCAGGCTTTTTGATCTCTTTGCATGTTGAAAGACAGTAACTATAAGTACTGTATTCATAAAGACAGTGGTGTAAAGTAACTATAAGTATAAAGTATAAGTACAAAGACAGTGGTGTAAAGTAACTATAAGTACTGTATTACTGTAAAGACAGTGGTGTAAAGTAACTATAAGTACTGTATTCATAAAGACAGTGGTGTAAAGTAACTATAAGTATAAAGTATAAGTACAAAGACAGTGGTGTAAAGTAACTATAAGTATAAAGTATAAGTACAAAGACAGTGGTGTAAAGTAACTATAAGTATAAAGTATAAGTACAAAGACAGTGGTGTAAAGTAACTATAAGTACTGTATTATACTGTATATAAAGACAGTGGTGTAAAGTAACTATAAGTACTGTATTCATTCTGTCAAAGACAGTGGTGTAAAGTAACTATAAGTACTGTATTACTGTAAAGACAGTGGTGTAAAGTAACTATAAGTACTGTATTACTGTAAAGACAGTGGTGTAAAGTAACTATAAGTACTGTATTACTGTAAAGACAGTGGTGTAAAGTAACTATAAGTACTGTATTCATGTAAAGACAGTGGTGTAAAGTAACTATAAGTACTGTATTCATAAAGACAGTGGTGTAAAGTAACTATAAGTATAAAGTATAAGTACAAAGACAGTGGTGTAAAGTAACTATAAGTATAAAGTATAAGTACAAAGACAGTGGTGTAAAGTAACTATAAGTATAAAGTATAAGTACAAAGACAGTGGTGTAAAGTAACTATAAGTACTGTATTATACTGTATATAAAGACAGTGGTGTAAAGTAACTATAAGTACTGTATTCATTCTGTCAAAGACAGTGGTGTAAAGTAACTATAAGTACTGTATTACTGTAAAGACAGTGGTGTAAAGTAACTATAAGTACTGTATTACTGTAAAGACAGTGGTGTAAAGTAACTATAAGTACTGTATTACTGTAAAGACAGTGGTGTAAAGTAACTATAAGTACTGTATTCATGTAAAGACAGTGGTGTAAAGTAACTATAAGTACTGTATTACTGTAAAGACAGTGGTGTAAAGTAACTATAAGTACTGTATTCATGTAAAGACAGTGGTGTAAAGTAACTATAAGTACTGTATTACTGTAAAGACAGTGGTGTAAAGTAACTATAAGTACTGTATTACTGTAAAGACAGTGGTGTAAAGTAACTATAAGTACTGTATTACTGTAAAGACAGTGGTGTAAAGTAACTATAAGTACTGTATTCATGTAAAGACAGTGGTGTAAAGTAACTATAAGTACTGTATTACTGTAAAGACAGTGGTGTAAAGTAACTATAAGTACTGTATTCATAAAGACAGTGGTGTAAAGTAACTATAAGTATAAAGTATAAGTACAAAGACAGTGGTGTAAAGTAACTATAAGTATAAAGTATAAGTACAAAGACAGTGGTGTAAAGTAACTATAAGTATAAAGTATAAGTACAAAGACAGTGGTGTAAAGTAACTATAAGTACTGTATTATACTGTATATAAAGACAGTGGTGTAAAGTAACTATAAGTACTGTATTACTGTAAAGACAGTGGTGTAAAGTAACTATAAGTACTGTATTACTGTAAAGACAGTGGTGTAAAGTAACTATAAGTACTGTATTACTGTAAAGACAGTGGTGTAAAGTAACTATAAGTACTGTATTACTGTAAAGACAGTGGTGTAAAGTAACTATAAGTACTGTATTACTGTAAAGACAGTGGTGTAAAGTAACTATAAGTACTGTATTACTGTAAAGACAGTGGTGTAAAGTAACTATAAGTACTGTATTCATGTAAAGACAGTGGTGTAAAGTAACTATAAGTACTGTATTACTGTAAAGACAGTGGTGTAAAGTAACTATAAGTACTGTATTCATGTAAAGACAGTGGTGTAAAGTAACTATAAGTACTGTATTACTGTAAAGACAGTGGTGTAAAGTAACTATAAGTACTGTATTACTGTAAAGACAGTGGTGTAAAGTAACTATAAGTACTGTATTACTGTAAAGACAGTGGTGTAAAGTAACTATAAGTACTGTATTACTGTAAAGACAGTGGTGTAAAGTAACTATAAGTACTGTATTCATGTAAAGACAGTGGTGTAAAGTAACTATAAGTACTGTATTCATAAAGACAGTGGTGTAAAGTAACTATAAGTACTGTATTCATGTACAATTTAGAGATATTTGTACTTTACTTGAGTATTTCCAATTTCCAATACTTTTACTTCTACTCCACTACATTTGAAAACTTTAGTTACTTTGGAGATTAATTTTCATTTTGATTAGAAAACATACTTTAACCACTTCAACCCTATACATTTCGGCCATTTGAAACTAGCAGATCTACATAATGTGACGCATTGTGAGCTTCTAGATCGGCTGTTTTCAAAAGATTTTGCAGACATTTTGAACTTGTGAAATGGGACATTCTGCAATGCGAGTACATTTACTTTCAGTACTTTTCTCACATGTTGATGCCGATACTTTGTACTTTTACTTGAGTACATTTTGAATACGGGACTACTTGTAACAGAGTAGTTCTACATTGCAGTATTGATACTTTTACTTAAGTAAAACATTTAAGTACTTTTTCCAGCACTGTTGAAAGATGAATAGAGGCAAAGATGGAAGCGGCCATGCAGGGCTCAGAGGTAGAAGCGTGTCATATGTTGGAGTAAGGTTTGGAGGGAGGGCTATAAGGAGCTTCTCAACTGAACTCGGCCCTCCATCCGTAGCATCAGGCTTTTATCATAATTATAATATTATCATCTCTAGTAACAAGAGAGAGAACAACACATGAAGAGGCAATGGCTGAGATGCTGAGCTGACATTCTGCTGACATTCTGTGTGTGTGTGTGTGTGTGGCGTGCTCATTTATGCACACAGGTGGCACATGCACAAAATAGCCATCAATTAATGGTGAACACGACATGCTCTCGATTCCTCGTATTCTCTCACAGCCACACTCATAGATATGCACAACATGTCTCTCAACAATTCAATACATTTTTATTCCTGAAAATATGGAATGTTTATACTGTAGATTCATTCATGCATACTATTCTTCCAAAAGGAAATCAGCTTACACAATATAAAAACAGATCCATATAACGTTTCCAAGGATCACCCAAAGGCAAAAAGTGTGAGTATAATTACCGCAAAACACAAGGCACGAGTTAATAAAAATGTTAGAAAAATAGCATATATCATGGAAAACAAACCCCATTGCATACATAAAGTCATCAAGTGCATTCATTTGTCGCTGTCATCTCTGTCTCTGTCCATAATAAAGTCAGCCCGCGTATACGGACGTCACTTGGGGAACCTGGGGGGACCCGGACTGGACCCGTGACTGAACCTGGGCAGCCTGCACACCCCACAGGGGCACAGCAGGGACCCTACCGGTGCCCCAGAGCCCCACTGCGCCTCCATGGGGCCGGGCGGGGGGGAGAGCAGGGGGCACTTTGAGGTGGAGGAGGAGGAGGCAGAGGAGGAGGAGGATGAGGAGGAAGACGCCGCCGAGGCGAGGAGGGACTCCGGCGAGGAGAGGAGGAGCTGGTGATGACCCGGGGCGGCGGCAGAGATGAGGGGCCACCCTCCGCCCGCCGCGTGCAGCAGCAGCCTGGGCACGGGGCCCCCCGAGGTCACCCCCATGCCCATGCCCATGCCCATGCCCATGCCCACGCTCACCTCCCCGAGGAGCCGCCGCATCTCCTGCAGCGAGGAGCCCAGCAGGAGGATGTAATTCCTGGCCAGCACCAGCGTGGAGATCTTCGAGAGCCTCCGTCCCGGAGGAGACGAGTGGGAGTGAGAGGAGGAGGAGGACGAGGAGGAGGAGGAGGAGGAGGCGAGCGGCGACGGCGAGGAGGAGGAGGAGGACGAGCCGCCGCCTCCGCCGTAGGGCACCATGACCTCCCGCAGAGCGTCCATGGCCACGTTCAGGTCCTGCATCCTCCGCCGCTCGCGGCTGTTGATCTTCCGCCGCAGCTCCTGCTGCTCCTCGGGGCTCATCTCGCGCTGGAGCTTCACGTTGTTGTTGTTGTTGTTGGCCGATGATCTGTGATGTTGTAGTTGGCCCTGTTGCAGCGTGGAGGAGGGCCCCCCGGGGTCGGTGCGGGAGGAGGGGCCGCCGCCGAACCCCCCCGGCGGGGGGCAGCGAGGGAAGTCCTGGACGGAACCACCACCGCCCGCCACGCCACAGAGGGGTAGAGAGTGCTCCTGCTGTTGTGCTCTGATCATGGGGTTCAGTTGAATGTTCATAGTCTTTGTTGTCGGTCAGTGGAGTCACTGAAGGTCTTCAAGGTTCACACGGGGAAAAAAAATAAAATAAACAAGAAATCTTACAAAATGGTTCACACAAAAAAAAAGAAAAGAAACAAGAAATCTTACAAAATGGTTCACACACAAAAAAAGAAAAGAAACAAGAAATCTTACAAAATGGTTCACACACAAAAAAAGAAAAGAAACAAGAAATCTTACAAAATGTCTTCACAGCGAGTTTTTTTTAAAACGTTGAACAATGAATAATACAAAATATTCTGTCCAAAAACACAAATACAGGAGATCTAGTCCTTGTGTGTGGAATGCAATTCTTAGGCTGATACCTTCTCTCACAGCAGGTGTGGCTGTAACTTAAAAAAAACGGTCCTCCCTGCTTTGTAGAAGAAGGTAAGTGCCACCCTGCACAATATACTTAAGCGGTTGGCCTCGGATGTCTTCTTTTGCTGTAGCGGCGGGCGGGCTGTGCGAGTGTGTGGTTTTCCTGAAGGGCCAGCTCAGTTTTATCTCATTTCCACGGGAGCCCGTCTGCGTTGAATGACAGCTCACAGAGAGGAGAAGTGAGCTAAACGCTCCCCTCCTCTCACACACACACACACACACACACACACACACACACCCACCTCGGCTCCAACTCCTCCCCAAGGCAAAAACGTGAGGCTGCTTTTATCAACACACACCAGATGCATTCATATACATGATATCATACAGACACCCGCCATGCAGAACCAAAAAGTTAATTCATGAAAATATATTAAAGCAACAAGAAAAGTCAAATGTGAAATGGAAAAGTGCGATCCATTGTGCTGTCCCCAGGCTTTACAGAGCGTCTGAAAATCAGAGCTGACAGCCACTTAAGGCTCTCAGCAGGAGAGTCCTTATACATAACAGGCCATGCAGGCGAGATAGCCGGGAGTCTCTCCCCTCTCTACAGTAGTAAGGATAAAGGATAAATGAGGACATTGTCGCACTCACGAGCGGCTGGCATGACAAGACACTAGTGTCTTTTACAAAAGGCCTCCTGAGCAGAATCTGCTCCAGCCTCCATTCATTGCATGTGAGGTGACGAGGAAGGAACCCTAGAAGAGTTTCAATCAAAAAGCTGTGCTCAAATTAACTTGTATTCCGTTTAAATGAACAACAAAGCACGGTGCTTGAAGAACCTATAGTGACCTTTAGACTTCTTTGATAAGCCCTATTTTATACTCAGTCATATGAAAATTCCACAAGCTTACAATATGTTGTGTTGCGAGTGTGGAAATCGCAATTTGGAAACTTAAAAACAAAAAAACTTTGATGTTGAAAAATGTCGACACATTTTTAACATTTCCATCACATGCCCAACATAGTCAGTATGAAAGTGGCTATAATACGAACTCATTCGCAAACCCATTAGCCTACGGAGAGTAGGTGTTAATGGTATTAACATGGTTTTACAAGTCGTTCAGTTGGCTGCCAGTGAATAGCACGTCATTGTGTTATACGGGGGGAGCTAATTGACACTGTCGGGGGTTGGAGGTTATTGTCACTCAATTCTGAGTGGCCCCCGCTAACCAAACTGGGCTCGCAGAGAGAGAGAGCTGGGCACTGTTCCAGGCATGGCAGACGAGACAACGGGCCAATTGACTCCGACGCCACACAGGTGAAGCTGCATGGCGTGTTGCAACTAAGCGAGTCAGGGCTGCGAGAGCTCAGATGTGCCATTCATGGGACGCACAAAAGGCCCTCACCATCGGCACCATCACACAAGTCCCCGTCCCGTCCGTTTTTACTCTCAGTCCTAGCCCCCCCCCCCCCCCCCTTTCCATATAGACACTCCCCCACTCTTCTCACACACCACCCCCACATACAAACAGAAAGCAAGTTGTTTTGCCATGAAAGCAGAAGGACATGAGGAGGAGGAAGATCCTTTCTCTTCTTCTTCTTCTCCTCCCCCAGAGCCCCATTTTTCCGTCTTGTCTTGTGCGGGAGTGAAAGATGCGCGCGGAGGCGCTTCCCGTCCCTTTCCCTGCCAGTGGTCCGGTGGCGTGCGGCTGGTGCTGTGATTGAAGCTGAATGGAGGGGGGGGGGGACAGGAAAAGAGGGGGGTGTCGTGAAAAGGGGCCAGGCGGATGGCCCCAGCACCTGCAGGAGAACATAGTGCAGGCAGCCAGGACAAATGTGTGTGTGTGTGTGTGTGTGTGTGAGTGTGTCTGTGTCTGTCCGTTTCTGTGTGCGCATGTTCAATTTGATTTCTGTCTGACAATGACAAAACGCACACAGGGCTCAGACGAACGCGACGATGAAAGAAATCTATCTGAGATGCTTTTGACCCCGTCAAAAAGACTGAGTGTTTTGTGGGGGAAAAAATCAGTTTGTGTGTCAAAAGAAAGGAGGCCACCTGCAAGGAGCCACACATGCAGGAGACTAAGCAGGGTGAGGGGAGGGTGAGGGGGGGGGGGGGGGGGGAAGAAAGAACCTGGTGTCCACCAGAAAGCCACACCTCCCCCCCCTCTCTCTCTCTCTCTCTTTCTCTCCCTCCACCTCCTTTACGACAGGGAAGAAAAGTGGGTCTGATTTGGAGCACAAAAAAAAAAGGCCATGCAGCACATCCGGCCTTCTCCCCGAGAAAATGGGAGCTCCAGCTTCCAGGGGCCTTTTGATGAGTCTGGACCAGGGCAGGAGCACCGGTGGCTTCAGGGCTAGGGGGGAAGACTAGCGTCTTTATGGGGGGGTGGGGGTGGGTCGCTGTCCATCTGGGCAAAAAGCCTGTCCGATGGTGGGGCTGCACCTGGGTGCTAAATGATGCGTCTGTGTGAAGCCATTTCCTGGGGGGCGGCGGAGAGGAAGATGACTGAGCCAAATGATCCTGCATGGGTCAAGCCAACCGTACAGGACGGGAAATACACCGAAAGCAATACCACAATCTGGAGCTGTAATGCTGCGTTTTTCCTCGTGTGCTACAAATAATGCACATGATTCCGATGGAAGAGATAAGAGCATATAATGTTGTCTAATGGAGAGAGCATGAACATTTTCCTACACAGGCAAAAATGATAAAACTAAATCTATTTGGCTTTGAATCAGACGTGCACAGCAAAAGCTCTATTGTGTTCTAAATAGAATATAGTTTTGCATAATTACACACTCAACCCCCGGCCTATACCGATTATTGCCAGTATTGCCAGTTATGGAGCTGAATACAATGTATTCAGGGACAAATATTCTGCTCACAATGCGTTGTGAGCTTGGTATACATCTTTTTTTCTGCAAAGATATGTCGTGTAGATTGAAACATGGGGCATGGGGAAACAGGGGCATAGTGCTGCCAACGGATATTCCATATTCGAATGAATATTCCAATGTAAAAAATAAAAGAATAATCAAATGTATTAAATTAAGTTACGAATAAACAATAAAATTGCTTTGTGTGAGTTCTGCATGGCGAGACTCTGTGCCACATAAACTAAAACATTTATGCAAAAATTAGGCTATTGAGATAATTATGAATCATTCATTTGATCTCGCGCATTTGTCAGCACCAACCCATACAGGACCGGACCATATAGATAAAGAAAGAGAAAGTTTTACAGCATATTAGGCTGCAATATTCATATCATATAAGTACATTCGAAATCATTTGAAATTAGTTCGAATCCATGTGGTGTTTTAAAAGGAATATTCAAATGTCATTTTTGGCCAATTCTGGCAGCATAAGGTGGTTAACTCTAACCAGTGAACCACATTCTGACCAGTGTTGTTTTCGTCGACTAAAACAAAAGACTAAAAATGTTCGTCGAGTTTTTTCCACAAAAACGAAATGGAGACTATAAGCTATATGAAGACTAAAACGATGACAAAATATACTGACAATTTCATCAACAAATAAAAACTAGACTAAAATGTTAAGAAGGGACTATAGTGGACAAGAAATCCAGTACAAGTCCTTTTACACTTTTGGTTGCATGCTGAAAATAGCAGATCTACAAGCTAACAACATCGGCTATTTTCAGCAAGTGAAAGAAACAGTCATTACGACGTCATCAAGGCCCGCCAAAATACATTTTGTTGGACTAAATCAACTGTAGATGTTGGGTGCGTTCGGAAGTGCGTTCGGAAGTGCGCACCGGGAGCGCACTTGCCTATTAGTTTGCATTGCACAGTGCGCTATTTCCAAACGCGCCCTAGCTTAGTCGACTAAAATCTCGTGATATTTAGTCGACTAAAACTAGACTAACACTAAAACATTCCAGGTGACTAAAATGTGACATGAAAACTATTCAAGAGAATATGACTAGAATCAAAATTTGCTGCCAAAAACAACACTGATTCTGACTGCTGGTGCAGCACTCAACCTACCTCCTGCTTAATGGAGTCAATTAAAAGTAACGAGGTATGTGATTGAGCTCTTTGTAGTCTAGGTGTGAGGAGGACTCACCACATTATCATCCATTGAAGGAGTCATTCCAAATTGGACGCGATTAAAGGACAAACAATAAAGAAAAAAAGGCCCCTATATATTCCCGCATCCTCGTCTGCTGGCCCTTAATACGCTTGCTTATTTGCTCAAACGTGATTCTGAAAGAAGACAGCATGACAAATAAAAGATCTTCTGGCTACTTTCTTCTACATGCATAATGGAGAGACTTCTCCATCTGTACGTGAAGGTCAAACCAATCACCCTAACTACATGTGTCCCACGTGCCAAAGCCACACAACGCTGGAGACTATTTAGCACTCAAACAAATACCTCGCGGCAATACGGCTCACAGAAAACAACACGGCCCAAAAACAGCCTTGCCGTGTTTTCAAAGTGCAAAGAAAATCTAATGAGAAATTAACAGATGCCAATGACTAAATTTCCCCCATGTGTCCCTGTGGGTAAACAGGTGCAAGAGAGTGACAATGGAAATATAACAAGCCTGGGCTTTTTCAGAGGGAAATGTCTGTGTCGCATCAAAGCGGAGACACAGAGGACAGACTTGTCTAGCTGTTCCCCCCAGATTTCTTCTCTATGGGGCCTATAGCCAAGGATATGAGAAGATTACAAGCTGTTAATAAGGTGGAACCAATCGGCCGAAGGCCTGCTTTTGTCCTTCCCAGCATGCTTTGGGAGAGCTGGCCTGGGATTCTGGGCATTTGGTGCCGAGCACAGGGTGGTAGGGGGTGGTAAAGGTGGGAGGAGGCGTGAGGCTAACCTCTGGGGTCCTTTGTGAAATGGAACCAAAATGCTTTGCTCTCAATAGCAGCGCACACTCCGTTGGTCACGGCTGGTTAAATACAGATGGACGTTTGCCACATTCATGTTTTCTGTTGCTAACTGCTCCACTGACACGCCTGTCATTTTAAATGAGAAAAAGAGGTTGCGCATCACCAATGGTTTTCTCAGCGCGAGTGCAATACAAGGGTTGCCAAGTCCGCTTATTTCCCGCAACTTTTGACTTGTTTAAAAAATTCTGTGGCTTTGAAAATCGAACTAGCCAGCATTTCCTAAATACCCATTGGTTTGGGGGAGTGTGAATCATATTAAGTGACAGAATCGGTCTATGGTGTCTCTACTTTTAAGCTCTGGCTAAAGTATGTCTGTAATAGTATAATACATGACCAAAACATTCATCATTATTAACTGGACCCCAGGAAGAATAGCCACGCTTTTGCACGTGCTAATGGGGATCCATAATAAAGTAAAGTGAAGTAAATTATAGACATACATCGCATTTATAATGATAAATGCATCAAATATATATATTTTTTGGGGGGGAGATTTGGCTTTATTTCTCTCGCAAGACATGTTGGCTTGTTTATGGAGGTGGTGGGTTGGCTCATTTGTCTCACGAGAGATGGCAACACGTGTGCTAGACCCAAAATCCACTATACATCAAAAGTAGGAATCGAAAGAATCCGCAAAACGTAGCACATCCACATTTTCAAATAGATGTAGTACAAAGCTCATTTCATTTCCACCATTTTTATTGGCACACAGCAACAAAACGAACATTGAGTTGATTAAGTTCTGGAATTTATTTTTCTCTTAGATTGTATAAGTTTGACATGTTGTATTATGACCTGAATGTATCGCTTTCAGTTGAATTGTTTCAACAATACAGATACAAGTTGTTTTCAGCTCTGAAAATGAATATAATTTCAAAATACTGTTGAAAAATCAACTCAAACTTATAATGCAGCGGTTAATTGTTGAGGCCTTGTTAATGTTGGCAGATGTCACTCTGTGTACTGTGTACTGTGTACTACTGCATATTAGTTAAAGCAGTGCTTTTCAACCCTCTTCATATCAAGTCCCATTATTTATTCAGAATTTGAGCCACGGACCACCGTTTGTTAACATTTAGCCTCTCAGACCCCAAACTAAAGAATATTTGGTTGTCGTTGGGTAAGATTTTGTCCACAATTACATCCATGCTGTATTGATGTTGGTACCATTGATCAAAAACAACAATAATTCTACATTCTCTAATTGTGTAGACTTCTTGTACATTAAGTAATGCAGATGTTTAACAATAGTTTAACTCTTGAGAGCGTAAAATGAAACCAAATTTTACGCCTTTAACTCAAGAGTTAAAGGTCTAATAAGGGTACATTTGGTAACTCTCCAATGTGATCATTTAGCTGGGGACCACCTGGAACCCCCCTCAAGGACCGCTGGTGGTCCCCGGACCACTGGTTGAGAACCACTGAGTTAAAACATGAGGAGCTCCCCCCCCGGGACACATCCACCCCTCAAAAGCCCCCAATTCCATTTAACCGTGACATTGATTGATTCACAGGATCTCCACATCCAGAGACATCCTTGTCCCCAGTTCAACACACTGGAGCTTCTTCTCGCTGCAGGGGAAACCGAGGCCAAGGGGAAGCCCAATTAAACCCTAAACAGGCCCAACTGGCATTCACAGCACAAGGCCATGGGTGGCTTTACAGAGGTTATGTCTGCCTGTATAGAGGAGGGCGTTGCAGAGCGACGCAAATCACTGTTAAAAGGTGACGGCTGGCAGTGGTGTGATGGATGAGAGGATTCACACACAGTCACACACACCCCAGAAATTTGACTTTTGAAAATGGGAGTTGGGATATGAAGGGGAAAAAAGGGGTTGGCTTGGGAATGTCACACCAACAAAACAAAACAAAAAAAAGACAGGAAATGTACAAAAGGGCAGGGCCAGTTTCATACCCTATGCCATTGGGCTCTTTGGTAAGCATAGCCTAACTAAGCCCTCAAAAAACCCTCGCCTGGACTAACTGTGTTAATCCATCCGCCCCCCCTCCCTCCTGAACACACACACACACACACACACACACACACACACACACACACACACACACACACACACACACACACACACACACACACACACACACACACACACACACACACACACACACACACACACACACACACACACACACACACACACACACACACACACACACACACACACACACACACACACACACACAGCATTCTTTTCTTTTTAAAACGTGTTTAAAATGTGTTTATATTGTCTATAGTATTGTCTTTTTTGTGGTGTATTTTATCATGTTATCCGTACTGACCAAAGCAAAATAAATTTCCCTTGGATAATAAAGGATATCCAATCTAACGGATATTATTTTCTACAGTACACAACAAAATATAAAAATAAATGTGCCAGGAGGAGGCAAGAAACCCATTGAAGAGGCCTCTATACCTAACATCAAAATCATTAGTAGAACATGATTTGTGAACACATTAATTAGTTATTAAAATGTTTGAAAATGGAGTTGGGGGTATATGTTTAAACATATAAATAAAAATGCATATTTGAGACATGTTGAGTTAGTATAGTAGTCAAGGCTAATGCTGTAGCTCTTATTTTCTTCTGGAAAACAAGGGTCATGTGATCCAGGGATGCATGGGACGAAGCAGACACATTTAGCACTTTGAGATTCAAGCGAATGTAAAGTGTGTTGTAATTTTTGTAAATAAAATCCATCATCATCATCATCATGACTGATGGGACCCAGCAGGACACAAACGTGGGTGTCTTTGCCATCGTTCAAAAGTGTCACTTTTAGCCCGTCCAGACTCAAATACAATCCCAGTTTTCACACTGAAACGGCGTGTGCGCTACGGTGTTGATTTCATCGACTAAAACTAAGACGAAAAATCTTCGTCGACTACCTTTTTTCACTGAGGAAAACTAAATGGAAACTAAATGAAAACTAAGCTATGATGACTAAAAGTATAAAGACTAAATATATCGACAATTTCGTCAAAAAATAAAAACTACACTAAAATGTTAGGAAGGGACTAGTGGACAAGAGATCCAGTATAAGTCATTTTACACTTGGTTGCATGCTGAAAATAGCAGAAAATAGCAGCTCACAATGTGAGCTTGTAGATCGGCTATTTTCAGCAAGTTTAAAATCTGCCATTACGACGGCGTCAAGGCCTGCCAAAAATACATTTTAGTTGACTTAAAATCTCATGACATTCAATGGACTAAAACTAGACTAACATTAAAACATTCCAGGTGACTAAAACATGCCTAAAACTGAATGAAAACTATTCAAAAAACTATGACTAAACACAACACTGGTGCACTAATGTTTTCAAAAGTCTGTAGTGTCGGGGGCCAGACACCCGTCTCGCCACTCAATATAAGTTGACAAAAAAAACACATTTACATAGAATTGTTATTGTGAAAACCGTACCAGTGAAAGATTATATACAGTAAAAAATACACTTGATAAAAAGGTTGCGGTGTGCCTTTAAATGTTCAGCTATCCCAAAACCTTTTGTACCATAAAGACTGGTCGGTTAAAGAGGTTAACATGTTGACCGGCTCTTTACTATTCAATGCAGGAAAGGCCTTGAACCTGACCGTTGTCGTGATAATTCTGAGGAACGTGTCTGGACGTCTCCAACAAGTGAAGATAAATGACTGAACAAGGGTGTGGGCGAGGCGGAATGGAACACCATTACCCTCTCATCCATCTTCTGCCAGTAGAAGTACTCTCTCCACCTGTCAGCATAAGCCTGTGTGCGCGCGTGCGTGCACACGAGTGCGTTTTTGCGTCCATGCACTCTTGACCTATGGCTTGACCTATAGTGTTTTTGCATTAGTTCGCAACACATCGCATCGCATGACTATGCTGCTATTTTCTTTGTTTTTTTGTTTTTATCCCATGATTTTCCACCCCATTTTTCGATGTCAATTATCTAATGTAATCCGGGGCTCTACACTTCCTCTGCCAACCTAGGGGGGAGGACAGCGGACTGACCTCATGCTTCCTTCTATGCATGAGGAGTCCATGCTGCTTCTTTTCACCTGACAGGGGGGGGGGGACACTATAGCGTGTGGAAGGAACACGTTATTCCGACCAGTTCCTTTTCCCTCCATCAGGCGCCCGGGGGGGAGGCTATGCTGCTACTTGAAAAAAATCTTGGAAGCATTCGCACACAAATCCTGGCCCATGGGGGTCACTGCTGGCACTAAATATTTCCAGATTGGGGTCCACGGCCAAATGCATATTGCATGACACACGTTACGTTACACACACAGTCACACACACACGCAGTGACATTGCCATGCAAAGGATGGATGCACAGCCACACTGACTTGACTTGTCTGCATCGACAGAGGTGGACACATCTGTCACTCAGCCCTTGTTGAGAGGTGCACTGAGCTGAGCTCCCACCACTATATATGTCTGCCATCTTTCCCTCGCTGCCGTCCTTCTCCAGGAGGTCGGCTCACATTGACCTCCCAATGCGAGGCACTCCTCAGAGCCTCTCCCAGCAGATAATCCTCCACTAGCGACCAGAGAAAGCGGGCCGCCGTCGTAAATAGCCTTCCGCCGTATACTCGCTCTCCATTCTCTTCCTCCGCTCCCATCAACCTTGACAGATTATCTGTCCGAGATCCCATTGAACCAGCCCCCCCCCCCCCCGGCTGATTTTCACAACCTATTACAACTCATACCAGCAAAACGTTATTATCTGGGATTATTATGCGGTAACGGTAACGAACTGAAACCGACATTATCAACATTAGAATGGTTAGCGACCCCAAATGTAAATTAGAGAAAGTGTGTGAGAAGATGGTTTGAGCGCACAACAACACTAATTCGATTTATGACTCGATGCACTTGGGGCAGGCAATTTGGAGAGGACATATGTCGCAAGGCAACGAGATACCCACTATCAGTTTCATAGGAAGAAACATGTGAGCACAAATAATTAGCTTAACCATTATCATACATTTCTGTGATCATACAGACACACCTTTCAGTCATGTTCATTTTACGCCTTTCCATTTTTTGACTTTCCTGTACTTTCGCTCTGCACCAGTGGTTTTCAACCAGTGGTCCTTGAGGGGGGGGGGTTCCAGTCTTATTAGCCATTATACTTAATTTACAAGAAGTCTACAACATTAGAGAACAGAATTGTGGACAAAATCCTATCCAACGATAATTAAGTCTCAAAATCTCATCAAATGGTGGTTCTGTGGCTGAAAATGCTGAAAAAACAACTGCTCTACACGAATTACCATCACTGAAAAAAGCTGACCTGCAAGCTCACAGCGGGTCACATTTGTTAAGCGGATATTTTTGCTGAATGTTCAATGTTGTTAAACTGACACTCAGTGATGTTTTTGGCAGCATTTTGATTTCAGTTTTAGTCATAGTCTTTTCAATAATTTTTATTTAGTTTTAGTCACATTTTAGTCACCTGAAATGTTTTAGTGTCTAGTTTTAAATTAACTAAATATTATAAGATTTTAGTCTTAGACTAAAATGAATTTTGGTGGCGTTGATGCCGTCATAATGACTTGCTGAAAATAGCCGATCTACAAGCTCACAACGCGTTGCAGCGCGACGCGTTGTGAGCTTGTAGATCTGCTATTTTCAGCATGCAACCAAGTGTAAAATGACTCATACTGGATCTCTTGTCCACTAGTCCCTTCCTAACATTTTAGTCTAGTTTTTATTCGTTGAATTGTCAGTATATTTAGTCATAGTTTTCGTCATCGTGGCTAAAGTTTTTATTTCGTTATGTAGTTTTTGTCAGTGAAAAAAAGGTAGTCGACGAACATTTTTCATCATAGTCGACGAAATCAACACCGCTGACACTCAGTATATTTTGCCGTGCATAATGTGTCTCATTCTAATAAAGCTCTGGGCTTTGCCTTCACACCCTGTCATGTTTGTTGCCCCCTTTGTCCAAACGTCCCAGCTGCCACCAACAGTCATGAGACTCCAGAGTTGGCAAGGCCAGTGAGAGGTGACAGACGTGTTCATGACATGGTCACCCAAACCATATGGGACGTCATCCCAAATGGTATACTGATAGGCTGCTCCCCAACACACACACACGTGACACACACACACACACACACACACACACACACACAAGTCTCTATCCCCCTCCTTCTCTCATATCATAATGTGCCCATAGCACACAGCAGCCGTCTGGTAATCTGAAGGTCCCCGGTTGGAATATGGATCGAGGAGGTCCTTGCGTATAAGACACTGTCCCCCAACCACACCCTGTGTGCACGCTATGGCACCCACTGCTCCTAATAGTTAGGATGAGTAAATAATACAGAGGACAAATTCTAGGTAGCCTACGGGAAAAAAAGTTGATTGGCAAATACACCGACAGCGCCGACAACAAGAACACACATAGAGTATAGGCACTGGCAGGCAGAGATACATTTTGTTGTGTCAGTCTGCATGTCACTCTGATTTAGGGTTTTTGCGAACAAATCACAGCAATTGTTCAGTAAATTGTGGTTGTGTTGCATGGCTGTGTGATTTTTAAATATTGCCAATGCCAAATAACAATTGTCTACAATCGTTTAAGTCCCGCCCCCTCGAGAGCCCCGGAAAATAATTCCCCGTAAGTTTACTTTACTAGACTTTTCAAAAAGTATTTATTTAAAGACGTTTACGCCGTGGACAAAGCCAACTGGAGTTGTGACAAATCATGACAATAAACACAATGTTTTGGGGGAAAACAAAGAATTAGAAAGAAGAAAAAAACGGCAGGTTACAACACTTTTTTTGTTGTTTTTCTTCCTTCTAATTATTTGTTTGGTCCAAAATATTGTGTTTGTTGTCATGATTTGTCACAAGTCTCACGACTCGAGTTGGCTTCGTACGGCGCTTAAAAGGTCTTTAAATAAATACTTTTTGAAATGTCTATGGGGAAAATGCATTGGGAATTATTTCCCGGGCCTGGCGTCGTCATGAAAGGGGGCGGGACTGCGACGCTCTATATCTCATCTTGATCCTCTCCATCGAGTGAGGTATTGTGATGAGAGCAACTCTCATGGTCACTGCAGGCCTGCCCCGTATGATTGCGTGCTTATGTATAAGTGTATATATGTCTACTGAGGTTGGGGGGTGGGGGGCAGGTGCTCATGCACCCCCATATAGGTCAGTGAATGGCATTTAGGAGGCCCACAGGCCCCCAAAATTTGTCGTCTTCTCTGTCGGCTGCAGCACCTCGCTGGCCCCCATGGGCTCCCCAGTGCACCCCCTCTGAGACCTCTGTGTCTGTGGCGTTGGGCTGATTCATGTTCCCCGGGCCGCCCTGTTGCTCTCCTCGGATTCACTTTGATGTTTAATCCTATCCTGGCTGTGTCCCTCTTTCATTACGACAGAGCCGCTCGGCCGGTCATGAATATCCAAAGGTCCGCTTACTTGACAGGATTATCCCCCTTTTCAAAGCACATTGGGGACGATTCAAGCCAAAAAAAAAAAAAAAAAACACACACTCAATGGAGATCCTTTGCACTCTTGGCTTTCTTTTCTTTGACTCTCCTTCACTCTCTCTCTCTCTCTCTGTCCCCTTTCTGTCTTTGTCCACGCCAGGCCGTTCGTAAACACATTGATCCACCGTATCGGGCAGTTCATCTGCTCCCCTTCATAGACTTTCCAAACACACGTTGTGCACGTTCATGCATGTAGACAGGATCACACACAAACGCGCCTGCACACGTGCACATGAACACGCACAAGCGCGCACACGCACACACACTTTGATAATATTTTCCTTTCCAATAGGTGAAGAATAATACAGTAGGGCCTACAATACAATAAAACAGTATCATTCAGCCAATGTACTAAGCTTACAAGCTCCTGGGTTATGCAAGCACACATCCCTTGAATATTTCATACAGTACAGTCAAAACGTTGAGGCACTGTGTTCACGAGGTGATATGGGCGGGTGCAGTACTTAGTTTAGACAGTTTTTAGTTTAGATTAGTCATTGGTTGGACCAGTCATTAGTCCTACAACTACAACCTAACTCAAACCCTCACCCTAAACCTAACCTCCCACGGGGCAGCACACCTAAACGGTATAACCTAACCCATGTCTAACCAATGACTAGTCTAAACTAAGTATGCACCGTCCCCGATATGGGCATGGCGATATGGAGGAGACAGTCAAATTCCACCTGACATCACTGAAATAACACGTCAGTTCTAATATTGTAACATTGCTCACACAACAAGCATCTCTATGTAGAATGACAGTTAACTAGTCGTGCATTATTGCATTCCATTACCGAGTACAGAATCATGCTGCCATCTTCTTTACCCATATAAATGTGTGTGTGCACATGTACACGTATATGAGTGTGTGTGTGTGTGTGTGTGTGTGTGTGTGTGTGTGTGTGTGTGTGTGTGTGTGTGTGTGTGTGTGTGCGCACATGCCATACCGCGGAGTAAACACGAATCCCATGGGAAACTGTTTCCTCTGAGGCTTCCCCCTAACGACCTCCTAAGTCTCATATTCATCGGCTGATGATCCCTTGGAGACTTTTTTTATTCCGTCATTAGCATTGAGACCAATAGTTTATTGTTCGGGGCTGCAACTGATGCAGCCTCTTCTGTTTGCTCATGTTCTCTGCGTCTCATTGTCCGTCTTCTGTCTCTAGCTTCTGTCTCTCTCTCTCTCTTTCTTTCTCTCTCTCCACCACCTTTGATGCATCGCACCGATCCTATAATCCTTTCAGCTAACAAAACACGATGTGCTGTGTGAGGCTCAACGGGCTGTACATCTGTGCAATGTTTTGGGAAGGGTTTAAAGTCCAGTGTAAGTTTGTGTCCGACTCACGCCCCGCTCTTCTGTCTGGAGTTATGAATATTCAAGCTGACAGAGTGTCAATTTGAGGAGTTTTTGGGATCAATGGGTGAGTCGCCGTGGCACAAGCTGTTTGATCGCATGCAGTCTATGAGGCTCTGAGGCCAGCCACCATTAGCCAGTCTGCTATAGGGGGAAGAGGAGAGAAACCTGCTCAATCTGTAGGTTTACTACCAAATGGATATGTCTCGTTGCTCATAAAATAATGTAATTTAACTGGATACCCCTACTGATATTAGCGATAGAAATGCTTTCTAAATTGACACAGTTATATTGTGCCTACGTGTACATCACCAGAGAATACTGTACTGTATGTTTGTAAATGGCTTTTCTTGAAGGCCGTCTTGGGGTGTAATTAAGAAGGAGAGGTTATTTTGTTAAAGTGTGGGCCAATGAGACAGAATTATGGGAAGTGTGTGTGCGTGTGGCCGTGTGCGTGCGTGCGCTCACGTGTGTGTGTGTGTGTGTGTAGGGGGGGGGGTCTAATTAATTTTGAAACGTGATACCTTGTGATCCCCATTAACTGCTGGTGTAATTGCATTTCATACAGAGCAAATGGTGTAGATGGGCTGGGTTCTGACTGAGGGAAAGCAGATGTTTGTAAAAGGAGACAAGCTGTCTTAAACCTTGTGTCTCTTTAATGTTGTCATTCAACATAATTAGTATTTATTTTTTTCACTTTTCACAAACAGGACAATCAGTATTTGTATAGGTATTGGTCCACACTGTCAGGCACTTTATATGTCATTCTGAGTGGAGCAACGTTGGTCCAATACATGTAGCCTCTTTGAGGAAATGAATGGAATAATGCACAGATACAGTAGGCAAGAGAGCCATTCTACTGAAAGTGCACAGTACAATCCTGAGTGGTCAATGGTCATTTAACTCCGATACCCCTTTTCCACCGGTTGGTTCCCAATGGGAACCGGTTCAGTTATTTTTGTCTCCACCAGGCCAAAGGCATGGGGAGAGAGTATGTTTTGCACTCCGTCCGTCCGTCCGTCCGTCCGTCCGTCCGTCCGTCCGTCCGTCCGTGTGTCCGTCTGTGAACAGCTAATATATGGCACCGTTAACCCGGTGCCAAATTTTGCACACACACTCCCTGGATGCCAACGATGTACCTCTGCCCCAACATTTTCCAGAACGGCCTGTTATAGCGCCACCAGGACGCCGCTTTGTGCAAAACAAGTTTTTGGACAGTACACCTACAGATTTTGTCCAAACATCACGCAAATTGGTACACAGTCCCTCTAGGTCTAGAGCCATTCAATGAAACGGGTCTTTCAGATTTCTCAGACTCCATCCTGATTGGCTAAGATTGGCTTCCAAAGTTTGCAGGAGTGCTCAGTTTCAAACAAAATGCTGCAAATCATGAACACATCATGTGATTTCTGGGAAATTGTGCAATTCCCACTAGGACGAGGAAAAAATGCCACATGAACATTTTCAACTCAGCCTCATGGTGGCGCTATAACTGGCCGAAAAGTATTTTTACCTCTAACTGCACAGATCTGTGAATAACTTTGTAGAGGCCAAGGAAAAACCTTTGCCTGGAATTTTTCACATCTGCTCTTTATAGCGCCATCAGGAGGCCGACATATGTAAAACACATTTTCTAAAATTACTCCTTCAGATTTTATCCAAATTTCACGCAAATCGGTACACATGCTCTCCATAGTCATGTGATCAAGACTGGTTTGTTTGATTTCTCATAATCCACCCTCATTGGCTACGATTGGCTTCTAAACTTTTCAGGAGTAGCCCGCTTTGTACCCATTTTGTACAAATCGCCACAACTACTCAACGCAGCGTCCGATTGTGGTGAAACTGTGCATGCATATTCCCTTCCCACTAGGCTTTGGAAAAAATGCCACTTATCAAATCAGCCTCATGGTGGCGCTACAACAGGCCAAGCTGCGACGCACGCACACGCGCGCGCACACGTTTATATTGCTCCTAAACATTTTGACAAACATCACACACGCACACTCCTATCCTCCTGGTGGAGACCTGTGCCTTTTTCTAGTTGGTTCTGAGTTTATGATCAGAGCTCCAACATTAATTTTGAGTTGAGTGTGCAACAATAACTATATTAAATTGTTATCACCATGAAACTTCCCCAGGTGATTACTTATACACGAAGACAATGATTTATTGTATTACAAATTTTAAATGTTTAAATCTGCTAATGAGGCATTATATAGGAAAATGTGCAAAACATTTGAAAATATGAAAAAGCTACTACTGTGGAAGTGTTATCTTATTAATTTACTTATATTGATCCCATAAACAATTTAATATAGGTATAGTTTTGCCCACTCAATTCATGATTAACGTTCCAATTTTGGAGCTCTGGTTCATGGACTAAGAACCAAAAAGAACTGAACCGGTTCCCATTGGGAACCAACCGGTGGAAAAGTGGTCCGAGTGTAAAAATGTGCCCTTAGGATTTTACTGTGTATAGGCCCTTATAAGGCCTATTCATACTCCAGTGTTAGGTGATAATGTGACAACCAAAACTGTGGTTAAAAAGAGAGAGATGAGGGGTGAGTGGTGAGTCACTTATCACCGTGTGACGTCATGTTGTATAGTTATCGGTGGTCACCACTTATCACCTAGAACTGGAGTATGAATAGGCCTTTAAGGTCCAGAAATTCTAGGAGGTTTAATATATACACATGCAGCTCCATCTCAATGAATTAGAATATTGTGTAAAAGTTTTTTCCCCTAATATAATTCTAAAAGTGAAACTTGTATATATTCTCAATTCATTGTGCATAAAGTGAAGTATTTAAAACTTTTTTTTTTTATCTCGATTATTGCGTACAGCTCATGGAAAATTTTACGAGACCACGAAAAAAATATATATATTTTTTTAAACGAGAAATGTCGACCATCTGAAAAGTATATTACTGTATGCAGTCAATACTTGGTCTGGGCTACTTTTGAACAAATTATTTCATCAATGGGGCGTAGCATGGAGGTGATCAGCCTTTGTCACTGTTGAGGTGTTATGGAAGCCCAGGCTTGCTTTGATAACAGCCGTAAATGCATTTGTATTGTTGAGTCTTATGTCTCACACCTTCCTCTTGACAATACAACCTATAGAATAGATTCTCTGTAGGGTTCAGGTCAGGCCAGTTCGCTGGTCAGTTAAGCACAGTAATACCATGGTCAATACACCAGTTACTAGTAGTTTTGGCACTGTGGGCAGGTGCCAAATCGAGCTGGAAATGGAAATTAGCATCTCCATGATGCTTGTCAACATACTGAAGCACAATGTACTCTAAAAAGAAGGCTGTGTTGAAACCATTGTTACGTTTTCACTGTCAGTGGACCAATACCAGCAGATAACATACGGCCAAAATCATCAATGTGTTTTGTCAAGTCCAGAGTCTCAACACAACCGTCTATTATGATATTTTACAGCACTGTGTGCCTCCGTACATTGACAGACAAGCTTTACGTTGATGAACAAGAAGTAAAGTAAAGTAAGTAAAGTGAACTAGAAGATTTAAAGCAGAAGAAAGTAAAGTGACGTACAGAAGAAATAAAGTATAAGGTAAAAGAGAAAACAAAAAGGTGTTCCTGAAAGACTGAAGAATCCAAGTCGACTTCCCCCATTCATGTGCAAGCAGACAAAGTGGTCAGTACAGTATGTGTCTTGTTTGTAAGCCTTATTGTGAAGATTGTGTATCACTGAATGTAACTGTAAGAACGTCCAAGTTTAATGTCTTTGTTTTGTATACAGTTCTAACAGTGTTTTACAGCATGGTGTTAAGGTGTTTTACAGCATGGTGTTATTAAACATGGTGTTAATAATAAACAGCAGTAAAAAATAACTCCGAGTCTCGTGCGATGGATGCAGGGCGGCACGCACAGACAGACGGACGGACGGACGGACGGACGGACGGACGGACGGACAGACGGACGTTCAGACACGCACACACACACACCTCGCCATCTGCCTGGGCTCTGGACCTGATCACCCCTATATCTCCAGCATGGCCTGTTCTGACATCACAACACTTCATAATTGGGCGTGCCTGACACAGAACTCCATATAGGAATAAAGAGACACAGAGAGACAGATGCAGAAATCTCCATATATGCGCCACAGTCACAGACAGATGGGTGGAACTGGTATAGTCTGACACGGGTACAACGGGTATTGCAATTGGGGCATGGGCTTCCAACTTCCCAACTTCCATCGTTACCGACTCAGTGCTGTACAGCCAGGCACCACTGGGCTATTAAAAGGACAAGGACACCCACTGTAATGGCTGAAACTGTACCCGTCATTTTCCAATGTTAAAAGCAAATGTGATAAAAGTATCAAATCCCCAAATTCACCAGAACACACAAAATGACATATTCACATATTCAGAAACCCTCACACGAAAAAATGTCGTCAAAGAGCGCAGACAGGCGTTATCCATGTTGTTTATGTTTTATGTATGTCCGCGTACCAGGTGGCAGGATACTGCTGGAACAGGACCCAATGCACTGGGTCTAACAAATGTCAGAAACTTCAGTAGCATTGGGTTCTGCTTGGAGGGCTAAGTACAATGTTGGTTGGTAGCCCTGACACGCGCACACGCACACACAGCACAATAACAGCTAGTAGGCTGTATAGCCTATCAACTATAGCTTCCAAATTTCAAAGCAAAATAGCACTCAAATGACCCCATATAAGCATAGCAGCAGAGAAGATGGGGCACAGTCAGCCGCACAACCAATGAAAATCCATTCGGCCTTACAATGATTACAAATGTATAAATATGACGTACCTTTGATGTCTTCAATCAAGTAGTAGGCTTAATCCATAATCAAGGGCGTAGGCCTATACGCTGTTGTGGAGTTTGTCGGGCCCTGTAAACTGTTTTAGCTCCTCCAGGGATGCACATGCTGACTTCATTCCAAAAACTTTGCAATAGACTTTTGGCATTGTGAGGCTAACACATTTCAGGCTCAGAGAGGCTTCTCGTTGTATATAATCATAAACAGAGACGCTATAGTTATTAGTTTCCGTCACACTTTCCGGGGTGAAGAAAACGCCGCACGCATTCTAACACATAATTGTCAGCGTGTCAGGCATCAGGCACGACCAATCAATCTATGGAAAAAGCGAGCACACAAAATGATGTATAGTTATATATAATAATATATATATTATTATTATTATTAATATTATTATTAATAATAATATTATTATTAATATTATTAATATTATTAGCCTATTAATCTTATTATTAATAGCCAACGAAGTCTTTTTCTTGCTATTGGAAAGTTGTCAAAGTATTCTTAAGTGCCTCTGTGTATATTCCACATCTCTGAAACGTCCTACAAACGTTGAAGGACTTTCCATGTTCTTATAATTCACATCATTTGAATAATTCAATTGTAATAAATAGACGAATAAACAAATACAGTCATGAATATTCACCAGTCGGTTTTTAGTCCATATCGTTCCAGCTTCAAAAGCCTTTCGGAAACATTTGCAACAGGATGCACAATCTGCTATGCAGCTGCTACCTTTTCATAATGTATACCGAGCTATATTCATTTATTCTCGCGTATTTCTCCAAACAGAGGCTTATCGTATGTCTCAGGGATTGTTTGCTCGAATATTTTGCATAGCTTATCCAAATATTTTAGTGCCCTCCTGTCAAGCAGTCTAAAGCAAAGCAAAAGGCCCGCATTATGGGCTGTTCTTTTTTTTTTTTTTTTTTTTCTTTTCTTTTTTACCCATCTCATCAAAGTGTATTCCAGAATGCTCCAATTGGACTCGTGCCTAAATAATCCAAACATGCTTGCGGTGACAGCAAAGGCGTGTGTTGAACGCGTGGTGGACAAATCCAAGTTCAGTGCCAAAAAAGTAATAAGTCACCTTATGCGCAAAGTCTGAAGGAGAACCAAAGTTACAAACAAAATATGTTCTTCTGAATATTCTGACGCATGTAATGCAGCCACATGGACGTGTTGTAGCCTAAATGTTAGGTCAAGCGGGTGAAAGTCATGTTTAATATATTATATGAAAAACAATCGGTCATTTGATTTGAAGTCAAACTGAATCTGAAATTGGTTCGGGGTTTTCTTTTTCTTGGTTTCTTTCGTTAAAATAAGGTCAAAATAAGGTCAACTAAGGTGAATCTACAAGGTTATGTGTCTGCATATTTGAATTATAGAGAGCTGTTATGTATTATTGTTTAATTATGAATACAATACGTTGACTTGCATGGGAGTAAAGATCACTGTCTAATTATTCTGTTCCCTTATAAGGAAATGTATAGACTATGGCCTTTTGTTAATTTATGATCCATATTTGTCTTTAAAAATTAAAAATTTTCTCAGAGATGTCATTCACTGATTACTTCAAAATATCAATAATAAAATAATATAGCTAATGTTGTGTTGTTGTTATAAAATAAATTATTATTACTATAGTATTATTATTATTATATACTATAGGCCATGCAGTGATTGGTCGTTTATTGGTGGAGATATATATATATATATATATATATATATATATCAGTGTTTCATAAATATCAGTGTTTTGTGAAATGCGTGTGTGAACAGAAATGTCAGTCCACAGAAAATCACATGCTATAATATATATATATATAGCCTTAGGACATGAAGACGAAAACAAGTATATTTTTCCAATTAGATGTTTTTTATTTTACATTTAAAATTCCAACATAATCACAGTAGATTCATATGAAATCCCATCGAAAATAAGTAAATAAATATCATTTAGCACTTTTTTCTTTTATAAAAAAATAAAAGAGGTGGTCGTTCTTCCTTCGCGTCGGGGCAGTGAATGAATGGCATGCTTATTGGCAACAAAAGAAAAGTGATGAAGATCAACATATATACACAAGTATACAGCCGCGTGGGGGCTTGGCAGTGATAAACAACATGGGAAGATGCAGGTGCAAACATGGTATAATATAACCGTGGCTGAAAGAAAGACACACCCCAGGACATTAACAATGGTCTAATATAAAATATCTTCATACTATATAAACAGAATAATAACCAATCTACATATTTACACTCTCTACATGTGTGGCCTCCTTCAAGTTGGGATGAAACTTCAGTTCGGAGAGCTTCTCAACTCCGGCTCAGAGCAAAGGAAAGCTATAAACTATATCATCGCCGGATGCAGCGAATAATTTTAAAACAAGAAATAAAATAACAGAAAACAGAACAAATACAGAAAACAGTACAATTTTGTATGAATAAGCTAATGTTTCGTTGTGGTTCCTTTTTGTTTTTTGAGGGGGGAGGGGGGTGGACTCAAAACTGTAAAGAAAACACCTGTTATATTATCAGTTCCGTTAAATTAGAAACAAAAGCACAGCATAACTCCACGTGCACGCAACGAATAAATTCACCAACAGAGATAAATAAACATTAAAAAAAAACATATTGACATGGTTTTTCCGAAGCGCTCCCGCAGCCTATAGGCAGTCAGTCAATCAACGGAGCAAAAGTTCGTCTCCATATAATGCCATCGCGCTATGGAGTTCGTCCCCATAGCGCGCTAACAGTGATAGTCACTTCGAGTCCGCGGTGAGCCGCGGCATGACGACGCTGCTCATGGCGGACACGTGTGGTGGTGGAGGAGGAGGCGGAACTTGGCACATGCTGCACGGACAGGGCATGGACCCCGGCGTGGCCACCGTGGCGCCCCAGTGCGGGAAGGCGCTGCTCCCCAGCGAGCCCACCGGCGCACCGCCACCGGGGGCCTTCAGGAGTCCGTGGCTCGCGGGGTGATGGTGGTGGTGGTGGGCATGGTGGGCGGCGTGCGGTCTGACCGACGTCAGCGTGGGGATGCCGGAGGACAGCGACGCCGTCGACGACACGACGGGCGGGAGCAGCGGGTGGTGCACCACGGCCGGGTGCGATGCGTGCGACACGGCCGGGTGATGGCCGGGCAGCGGCGCGCCGTGCGCCATGGTGGCGCAGGCGGACACGGACACCGGGTGGAAGCCGTGCGCCGCGGCGTGGCCGCCTCCCCCGGCGCCGTAGATCTCGCTGACCAGTCGCTTCATCTCCTCCAGCGAGTTGCTCAGCATCAGGATGTAGTTGCGCGCCAGCAGCAGCGTGGCGATCTTGGAGAGCTTGCGCACCGAGGGCCCGTGCGCGTAGGGCATCACCTCGCGCAGGCCGTCCATGGCCACGTTGAGGTCGTGCATGCGCTTGCGCTCGCGGCTGTTGATCTTGAGGCGGATGTGCTGCAGCTCGCCCTCCGACAGCAATTTGCGGTCCTTCTTGGAGAGCATGCGCAGCGACGCGAGCGAGTCGTCGTCGTCGTCGTCGTCGTTGCTGCAGAGGCTGCGCATGTCGGCGGGGATCAGCGTGTTGTGACCGTCGCCGCCGGGTGGCGAATCGCTCTGCGTCGAGGACGACACGGCGCCGGAGAAGCCGTGCAGGTGGTGGTGATGGTGGTGAGCGGCGGACTTCTTCATGGCCGAGAGGAACATGTGGTGGTCCACCTCGGGGGAGGACGGCCTGCTGGACACGCGGCTGGCATCGGAATCCATGGTCCTCATTTAAGCTGCGGGTTTCTGGATGAGAGAGAGAGACGAGAGAGAGAGAGAGAGAGATAGAGAGAGACCGGGAAAAACAATGTAAGTATATATCCTATAAGTCAACTTCATTCGAATCGACCGAGATTCAAACACGCAGTGTGCTGCTGCTGATTCGGCCTATACGTGGAGAAATATGCCGATAGGCTACAATAATTTAGGCTATAATATCATGGCATTTTCGAAAGATGAAAGTGCAGACGCATGCTTGTATATATTCTAATGTCAACTCATGCAAAAGCACCACAACAAACAACAACAACACACTGAAATTGTTAAACCTACCGTGGAAACAAATTGTCCAAGCACGATGAAGAGAAAACGTGATGCTGGATCCAACATGCACTTGTTACTATAGTGTATACTCCACAAATCGCATCTGACTAGACTGACAGCCCTTTTGGCACGCCTGGGCACGAGCGCAGGTTCTTATAGCGGGCACGGCAGCGCCGAGGGGGCCGTGGTGTCACCAGGACAATGCCCGTCGCTGTCCCTGCCGGCCTCTCCGCCAGCCAATCAGCTCCCTGCGAGGGATGGGCGAGGGGAGGAGGATGGATGGGGAGGACCCCTCTCCTCTCCTCTCCTCTCCTCTCCTCTCCTCTCCTCTCCTCTCCTGCAGCTCGTGTCTGATGTAATTACAAAGAAACACTATCTTCATTAAATTAATTAGACACACATGCCGCGTATGGCTTCTTGAGAAAAATGTTACTTGTTGTGTGTTGCACATGGCAGCACATATTCGTTTTATTATAGCCTATATCGAAACGAAACTATACATTCTCTCTCGCAGCCGGCTTATTTAAAGTTTAGGCAGTCACAGAAAACATATAAGGTTTAGGCAATGCTATGCAAATACAATTTATGATTTTCTATTTTATTTTTGTCAGTTTTTCCTTTTTATTTTTAATTGTTTTTGAACAGACCCATGCACAGAATAATAATGATCTATTAATCGGTCCAACAGGTCTAAACTATGCGAAGCGAATTAAAACGGGCAATAAAATGTAGACCAATTAATCTAAACCCAGTTTAAAATCGGAAAGCTGTTCGGGATTTCTGCTTTCAATCGAAAATGTAATTTAGGAAGAAAAAAAATATTATAGTAGAAAAAGAATTGACACCGACATAGAATTACTCATTTAAAAAAACCACACAAGTTCAAAGCCTATATACTATAGGCTACATGAGCTTATAATGCAATATGTTGCGGGTTGCAGTTGGAGTTAATGCGGTGCTTATTGTTTTAACCCATTCACCCCGCCCCCGCGCCCCGAGCGCACTGCACAGCAGCTGATGGCCGCCTCTTAAAAAAGCGCATTTCTAACGTTAATAAATGAAGCGTGCAAAATTGGTTTTTTAACGGTTATGATGATCTGTGAAATTTCAATTAGTGCAGTATGGACCCAGTGCCGTGCCGCCGTGTGGCCCTCTTGTTGGCGGTAAAGACAGGCTCTAGCAGAAGGAACTATACACACATACAGACAGGCTACCGCGTGATTTGCTGTTTGGTAACTGAAGCTGACATCGTGGTCATTGTCCAGATTGAAATATATGACATGCGCTGAATCAGGCAGTCAGAAATATTAAAATCTCTATAATTGTCTCTAAATGTTGAGCTCTTTTAATATATATATTTTAAAATAGTATGTATATAGCTGTGTTTTTGTTTGTTTTTCTTGATAAAGTACAAGTGTTAAAATAGCTTTAAATTCCAATAGTGCCTATTGCGATATAGAGTGCTTGTATAATATAGTCACATGCAAGGGCAGAAAATACATAAATACATTTTCAGATCTGGTTCGGGATACCACTTTTATCCAGTCAGAAGGGGGGGGGGGGGGGGGGGGGGGATTGGTTGCTGACCCACCTGAAATGTATGTTCTGTTATATAAGAGTTTGTTTAAATTAAATAGAAAATAATAATATTGAGTTTGGTATGAACAAAAAAACTCTATTGCAATGATAACTCTTGGAATATAGAGCTTGACATTATAAAACAATTCAAATTGAAATGAACATTTTTTTTACAGCAACCTTGATTGACACTTCATGTATCCAAATGGAATGGTGTTAATCTCGTGTTATCTGCTTGATAAATCAAGTCAAAATGTGTTTATAGTAAAATTCTAATGTCCGTCAGTTGGGTCATGTGATGACTTAATCATTTACAAAATAAATTATGAATAATGGAGTCAAGTAAATATATATAGAGTAAATCAGGGAAGGCGACAATTTAAAGAAACACAATCAGTCTCAGCCTCCTTATCCTTTGATTTGATCCAGTTCACCTCTGAACCCCTTGTTTGTTATTTACCCCCCAAATAAGATTATGCTAATGAGGGCGGAATCTTATAAAATCATGCAGTGTAGAGAAATAAACAATGCACTGGGGTCTATACCCCATTGTGCTCATTTCAAATTTAAAAAAATGTCTTCTAAATCATGACAGTTTTCTGAAATACCTGTTTCTATATCAGTGTTGCTCAACACAACCCCCCCCACCCATAAGCAAAGATTTGAGTTAAAAACGTTCGCTCTGAAAGAATATATATAAAGATTTTGTGCCACATTTTCACGATTTTTCAAAAATAGCAGATCTGCTATACTTTTCAATAGCTAAAGCATAACATAATGCTTAAAACACTAAAAGGGGTTCCCGCTCAGAATGGGTTAAGTTAAATGCCAGATATATAGGCTAGTGACTGACAGCTTGCCTGTCACAATTAGAAAAATATAGCCCATAGCAGTACTGTATAATATAATAGTATAATTAATGAGTATAAGTAATATAGCCTTTTGAACCTTGAGCTATATAGGCCCATATATATCTGGCACAAGAAATATGAAAAATTGTAATAAAATCCGTTTAAAAAATTAAATAAAAACATATAGGTGCCGAGTGAGTTTCTTCATAATTCCTTTATAGCTTGCCTGTCACTCCTGTATCCCTCCATTTATTTATCAGATCATGTTCTTAAGCTTAGGCTGCATGGTGATTAGATTATGGGGGTGGCATATATAGCACTTTTCATTACAGTATTACAATTTTTCTTACAGACAATTAACAAGTTTACCATGAATATAAATAATAAATGACATAACATTATGCATTTCATATTAAAAGAACGGAATCATTTTCAATTCAATAAAAAAGGTATTGCGTGTTTTGCAGCAGTTTCCACTTTTAAGACTTAAATGATCCTATAGGCTATTCTTAAATTATATAATAATAATGATTATAGTTTCTGAATGTATGTGTTTGGTTGTGTGCATGCAAGTCTGCAAGTCTTCGGTATATGTGTGCACATACGCCTGCATGTGTGTGTCAATGTTCCTCATGATGTGCATTCCTGTCTGCGCACTGCATGCGTGTGTGGGCGTGCATGCGTGTGTGTGTGTGCGTGTGTGTGCACGTTCATGTGTGCGTGCATGTGTGCATGTGTGTGTGTCTGTGTGTGTGTGTGTGCGTGCGTGCGTGTGCGTGCATGTGTGTGTGTTCCTGCCCGCCTGCCTGTCTGCATGTGCCCTATATGGTGTGCTTGGCAATGGCGGGGGGGCCATCTGTGAGAGTGTGGCCCAACTTTACAATGCTAATTACAGCAAGGAAGAAGACATGTCGCTGGTACAAGCGCTTCAGTATCTCTCCCTGGGCCTATTTATTCATCTACTAATCCCTCCAGGGTAAACAAGCATGCCCCACGCCGAGAGGGGGAAGACGGTATATATATATATATAATTATATATATATATAAGGGGAGCGAGTCGAGGAAAAAGTGCACTGCAGGGAACAGTTTGAAAAGGAGTGAAGTAGAGACGGAGAAAGAAATCTAGGGAGAGAGGGTGAGAGAGCTGACCTTATAAACGGACACTTCACCCCTTTTGCAACCAGATCTTATTTTATGTTTGGGAGACAAGAAACACTTTCCTGGGGTTTTTAGTTTATTTGTGGGTAATATGTGTTTTTAGATATTTTAGTATTTCCAAGTGTCCATGATGTCATGGACACTGGGCTCACTTACTTCCTGGACTAAATCCACAAGGAGGAGCAGTGCACCAAAGCATTATGGGAATTGTAGTCCAGGAAGGAAATGAGACCAGTGTCCACATCATGTACACTTTGAAATACAAAAATTTCTAAAAACACATGTTACCCTGCACATAAAAGTAAACCCCCCCAGGAAAGTGTTTCTTGTCTCCCAAACATCATTAAAATAAGATCTGGTTGCAAAAGGGGTGAAGTGGGCCTTTAACCGTCTGACCGCCAGGATCTATTACTCTATTAATCGCGCATTGTGAAGGTTTTCCACTTGCAACCCTTACTTTGAAGAGCCAAATATCCACACACAGCAATATAATTATGTAATTGCAATGTGACAGCTGTGTGTTTGTGTGTGTGTGTGCGTGCGTGCACGCTCGTGTGTGAGTCAAAGTGTGTGTGTCAAAGTGAAAGAGAGTCAGAGAGAGTGCCTGTGTGTGTGTGTGTGTGCGTGCATGCGTGCGTGCGTGTGTGTGTGTGTGAGAGAGAGAGAGAGAGAGAGAGAGAGAGTACATATTTTGGGGCGAGAGACAGTATAGTTATAGAGTAGGTTGTCCGTAATGTTATAAATCGGAATTTGGATGAAAAGCGAGCATATCTCATTCCCTTTCCTCTCCACCTTTGACTCTCACACTCAAAACGCCCATCACCCCCTCCAGCCTCCACAACTCACTGTTTCTCCATCTCTTTCTCTCTCTGTCTCCCTCCTCCATCATCAGTATGGGTGGTGCTATATGGGTCCAGTGTTGTGGTGAATACCAATAGTGAGGGGCAGCATATGTGAGACATACTTAATCCTGCTAATCTGCCTGGCAAAAAAAGGGGAAAAAAAAGAAAACAGAACAAAAAAAGAGAAGAGAAAAGAAACGAGGAGAGTGGAAGAGGGATAGGGAATCCCCCCCCCCCCCCGCCCCAGTCTCTCTCTGTGTCTGGAGAGCTGACCAGTGCAGGCCAAATGAACTGAAAAACATGAATAAAGTCTCCCCTCTCACGCCTTCTTCTCACTCTCCCCTGAAATCTTGGAAGCAAATGAAGTAAAATTCTCCCCTTTTGTTGAAGTCTGTAGTGAGAAACGTGAGAGACTGTATGCCACTGCTTGTGTGTGTGTGCTTGTGCGTGCGTGTGTGAGTGCGTGCGTGTGTGCCAGGGGTGGACTGGCCACAGGACGTACCAGGCATATGCGCCCGGTGGGCCGACCCTCTGGTGGGCCGGTCTGGGCCAAATGTTAAATTAGTTTGTCTGTTGGCTGTGTATCATTTACGTTATACTGTAAATGTGCTTGTATTTCACGTATTTCGTATGGGCCTTGCCACCGAAAAGTCAGTAGAGTATCTGTGCGCTGGTTGTGGTTGCGAAAATGTCCAGACCACACACACGCAGGCACGCACACACGCACGCACGGTTATGGTGCTCCCGCATAATTCTCGCCTTTAGAACTTACAGGTGTGAACCCTTGCATAACATCACTGGACAAAATTGGGACCTGGCAGGTTTGAGGAATATTAGATGTCCTTTTCTGTCCCACAGGGCTCTCTCTGGACACTGGACTGTCTATACTACGCCGTGCGAGGGCTTTAGCGCAACAACAGCTATTAGGAGGTAATTAAGTCCTATCACCAGCGAGCCTCCCATGGTTACTATGACACAACTGCAAATGGAAAGCTTACAAGCTCCTTTAGACGGCCGGACAAATTGAATGCAACTCATTGGGGCTTTGGCTATTATTCCAGCGGCCCCATCTGGCTGGGAAAAGATAAAGGGGATTTGCTGGAGGTTGTGAGGGGTTGAGCCTTCATGCAGGCGAATTTTGTGTGTTGCGTCTGTGTGCGCGTGTGTGTGTGTGTGTGTGTGTGTCTGTGCGTGTGTGTGTGTGTGTGTGTGTGTGAGTGAGAGAGTCCAGGGAAAGGAACGGGGTGGGGGGCGAGGGGTATGGGGGGGCGATGCAGGGGATGGGATAGGGAGTTGTTTTGAGGGGTCCTGGGGGATTTCTCTCTCTCTCGCTTTCTCTCTCTCTCTGCTTCTATTCAACAGGCAGCCTGAGATTTGCTTTGGCCAAATGTTACAAATGTTTCGACAACCTGGTCTCTGATCCTTGGGGGTCACCGAGGGGGGCGTGGGGGGGTACAACGGCTTTACATCCACAGATTTAACAAAACAGCATGGGGATGAATATATTTCCACTCGTATTCACTGGCCGCCGGGGACTCCAGATGCTTGTTTTAGAGAGAAAAGAGTCCAGCTTGAGCCTCTGCACCGTGCCCAAACCAGGCCGGCCCGGCTGATTTGCCTCCCTGGTACATCCGTGACCAATCTTGCGCGGACAAAGAAGTGTCACGTTTTGCCGGAGTGATGTGGCCAATTACTGCTTGAAAGTGACAGTCGTTAAGAGAGGGCGTGAAAAGGATATAAAATACATCGAAAGAGGCTGAGACGAGTGTGAGATAATCCATGAAGGCATTCAACCACCAGGATGACATTTGAAAACATTAACGTACACAGCATTTATACTACTGAAGTTCATGTCTTGCCCCCATATAGTTTTAGACATCAAGTAGTTTGGTTTCCAATGTTATAACAAAGACTATACATAGTATAAAAGCCTGATTTATGTCATTGTACAGTGTCATCACACACCAAAAGTAACTATTTTGGGGGGACTTTCTGCCTTTATTGATAAATTCAAAGCAGATTGACAGGAAATGGGGAGAGCGATGGGGTGGGGGGTGGGTTGGGGCAGCACAGATCGTCGGGATCGGGACTCGAACCCGCGACACGCTGTAAGGCAGTATTACCAGCCTATAGGTGCCCGGACCGCTAGGCCAATGCAGCCATAGATCTGTTATTTCAAATATTTCAGTATATAAATTAGGCATAACCTCTGGTTGAAGGGAGTAATTGCTGCAATTTCTTTTTAATAATAATAATGATAACTGTAATCTAATCTGGCACTTTTGTTTTTCCTTCTAAATATAGAGTTCAGTAAAGCTTGTGTAGAGATCCATCCATCTTCAACCACTTATCTGTAGTCGGGTCGCGGGGGCAACAGCTCTGCCCCGCCGCCCCGGGTCTCCTCCCAGTGGGACGTGCCTCGAGGACCTCCCTAGGGAGACGCCCGAGGCATAGAGATGATGAAGCTAATTGGATATTAGGTCATCAGCATTAGGTGCTGAGTCCTGAAGCAGTAGCCTACCTACACCACTGGTTCCCAAACTTTATCAAGTCAAGCATCTTTTCCAAAAGGACGTCTTGTTTCCATTCGTGTCCCATACACTCACACACAATCATGACATGAACAACAATCCA